>NW_006774279.1:154250-198332 GCF_000442215.2 Lipotes vexillifer | reverse complement strand
GGGGGGGGGGGGGGGTGATAATCCTGGCCAGCTGCAGGCTCACAATTACTAAGATGCTCATCTGTGGTGGATCAAATCCAGGCAGAAGAGGAAGCACTGGCTTATGCATTTTCTCTAGTTCTGGAGACACATAAGAACAGTGACAATTATAAAGACTGTAGAGTTGGGTAGCTTTTGTTAAATATCCTGGAAGCCTTAAAGAAAGAGAATTACATGCTGAGACAGCCAGCTGTCAACTCATGGCAAGGCACGGGAGCCAGAAAGCCTACAGGCAGCTTCGGAGAAACCTACATATCCTGCAGCCAGCAGGCAAGCTGTGCTGAAAACGAGGCCCAAGTTTTGTTCTTTAGAGTGGTGGAGTTACAAAGGAGCCCGAATTTACAGTTCAACACATCTCCTATATGAAACTCATAACCCTAAAAAGGCGGCAACAGGACCTTGAGACTTGGGACAGGGATTGTGGAGGGTGGATACTTTTAGAAAATTGGAACTTCCGGAGTCCCATGAACCATCCAGGTGTTGAGAAGCCGCCTCCTGTCGTTGCCAGTGAAAAATCGCATCCTGTGGCCTGAAGACTCTCATCTAAGGAAGATGTCTTCCAAGATGTTGTCTGGCCTCTCAAGATGTTCCTTTGGCTCTAGCCCAATAACTAGGATCAGTGCTCAGCATAGCCCACCTGGGGAAGTCTACTCGCTGCTATGGGAAGAAACGGATTACCATCAGAATAGCTGAAGGATATGGCTTCTCCATACCTGTGGCAGCTAGGAGGAAATGCCTGGAAACTGATGTTGGGGATACAGGACTGGAGGCTGGGAGCATACGGCCAGAATATAAACCTGGATAGGAGAGAATTTTCCACTCAAGGGCAACTCTCCCATGTCTTAGGATTCAACATCCTGGCAAAGACACCTGGAGCCTGTCTCAGTACGTCGTTGGAATGGTCCTTTGAAGCTTAGAGAGGATGATGTTCTATAGAGGCAATTAGGTGGAGATGCCAGGCTGTCTTGGCAAAGTATTAAGAAAGAGATCAAATGGCCCAGCTTTTGCAACAGGTTGATACCCTGAGTATTGGGGAGCTATCCTTCAAAATGTGGTATGTATTTTAATCAAACAGTCCATTTTTACAATGCTTTGTGCCTGTAGCTAGTACATGGTCTTAGAACCAAAGCTTTTGTTTACCACATTAGAAATTAAAGCTGAGAAGTTTATTAAAAATGTCTTTATCTGTTAAAATATAAACTTATTCCATGGTAACATATTTTATTAATAATAACTGTATTTTTTCCAAAAAAATTTAGTGAGAAGAATGCAATTGTTTTACATCTTGTAAATCTCTTTCATGTCTGGCCTAATTAAAGACTAAAATTTCAGGCTCTTATAACTACTTTTGCTTTTACTCTGTCGTGATATGTCGTTTTGTTTGAAGTGGTTTAAAAAAATGGAGGCTCACAGGTAATGTAGGAAAATGGAGGAGTATTTTGATGACCTTTTTATATAATTGTGGAAATTCATCTTCAGCACTGCACCAAACTTGACAAGTGGTAGTTTCTTAAAGTTAGTTTCATTGTGATACCTGAACCCCTAACAATGAACTTTTTGTACTTTGCTTCATTAAAAGTCATTGGTCTACCTTTCACTTTGATGGATCTTTTACCCATATATAATTTTGTATCATCAAGCCTTGGTTATGATACTGAAAATATCAGTTCAATGAGATTTGCAGATTTTCTGAATGCTAACACATTTTCATTAGGCAACATCCAAAATCACATTCATTAATATCACCTCCAATCTCATCAGAAAAGTCTTTAGGTACTGGGAAACTTAATTAGGCTCATGGTGGCACATACTTGTTTTCTAAAGATTCAGATTTTTGCTTTGAGGCTCATATTTTTAATCATTGGTTAAAAAAAAAAAAGAAAAAAAGAAAAAAGTACTGTCAGTTGTTTTCCTTGACATTATCAGGGTCGCTTCATTTATTTTCAAGAAAGTTCCTGTCAAAACCCCATAGTTTTTCTGTCAGCTGTTCTTTTCAACAGAACATCCCATTAAAAAAAACCAACTAGTTCTGTTTGCAACAATCACACAAGGGCTTCTCCTCAAGACAATCACTGGAGTTTGATAGGCAGCAGAGTGCTTTGTGCGTGTGTTTCATTTCATCACACAGGATATTAAAAAGATCTGTCCTCACTGCCTTGGTCTGTGCTAAGGCACCCGCAGTTTTCCACTGTTGCTTTTGTACCATCAGTGTAAATGTCAACACAACAAAAACACAAATAATGCTTAGTATTATTATAAAAATAGCTTTGACTTTGTGGACTTCTGCAAGGGTCTTAGGGACCTCCAAGGGTTCATGAACCACGTTTTGAAAACAGCTGCTCTATGAAAAGGAAACAGTAACAGGAAGGAGAGCAGTGATTCCATGGAGGAAAGATGTAGGGAAGGCTTTCAGAGTGATGATCGCTATACACTAGACCAGGGGTCACATATGGGTCCAATGCTGTCCAGAATAACTAACTGAATAATCCAGGGGTTTACCCTCTGTAATCGGGGGAAACAACCACACCTTCTCTATGGGTGGCAAAAATAGGCCAAAATTAGAGCCCCAGTCATAAAAGGAAAAAGAGATGTACACTATACCCCAGAACGTCAAAGGCTATCCGGCTACAAAATTAAGATTCCGAGAGCGGCAGCCACTGCTGTTTCCTTCCGCCCAAGAAAATAAGAACAATTCACACTCTCACACAGACATATACTTAGAAGTGCTCAGATGCCCTTTAAGGCTGTCCAAAGTCGGCCATTTCTATCAGAGGGAACAGGTGAGGAGTGGTACAACAGGGGGAAAAAACTGCTCAATTTTTCTGGCCACACTCCACACACAATAACATGCACAAGGGCATCAGCGGGGCCATGGTCAGACAGGGCGCGCTGCTCTCTGCCCCAGAACACCGTCCCTTACTTTCAGTTTAACTTTTCACGGACCCTTCCAGTTTACCAATAATATAATTACCTTATTTTATAAGTGTCTAATGATTCAGTTAGGATCTCCACAAAGTGTTTCTTCGATAATTGAAACCAAATAAAAAAATATCAATGTGGCAACTTAAATACCCACCTGCTAAAATTAGTTTCAACTTCACCCATTCAGGGTCACTGAAAACTGACAAAGGGTACACCTTGCCTCTCACTCCCCAAGCTTATTTTTCACATCTTAGCCCTCCTCAATGTGTTTTTTGTTTCCACTGATAAACCAACTGATCTAACAGAAATTAGTAACCCAAAATAAAATTCTCTTAGCTGTAAAAAAATAAAATAAAATAAATACATGCTATATGAAAATACTGGAAACAAACAGAAAAGTAAAGGTTATTCATTTTCCTATCATTTTTAATGAAATAACATAAGAAGTGAAAATACCCTCCCTCTCCATACTAGCCCAGAAAAAAAAAGTTAATGGTTTGAGACAACATCCTCAATATTACAATACGGATACAGATATATCTATCCATGCACATGTGCAAGTTTAGAAAAGAAAGAACAGCACCAGAAAGGTTATTTTATATTCTAGGTATGTTCCACCACCCCCCTCCTTTTTACCACCTAACAATTTCATGGATATATTTGGTCTGTGTATGTATTCTCCCTACGAGTCAACTGTTTCCCTACTGAAAATATTTTCTTTGGGGTAAAAAAAAAAGAAGAAAAAAAGAGGGAGAAGGGAAGAGAGAGAGACAGACAGACAGAGAGAGGGATTTAAAATAATAAGCTTATATAATATTTACGACATACCATATCTCCTCTCATTGCTAAATAAATACACATATTAGTATCCCAGTTTAACCAATGAGGAAAGTGAAGGAAACACAGAAGAATTAGGTATCAAATGGTACAGTCGATCCTCAGATGATCATGTTCCTTATATAAAATGGCGTCGCATCTGTATATAACCCACATACATCCTCCTGTACACTTTAAACCATCTCTAGACTGCTTAGAATACCTAGTACAATGTAAATGCTATATGCAAATAGTTGTGAATAGAATATAAATGGCATGTAAATAGTTGCCAGAGCATGGCAAATTCAAGCTTTGCTTTTTGGAATATTTCCGATGCCCAGTTACTTGAATCCAAGCATGCAGAACCACGAATCAGGAGGCCTGACTATGGTGTTCGGACAAATCTTTTTTTTTTTAATTTTTTTATTTTTTTTTTGCGGTACGCGGGCCTCTCACTGTTGTGGCCTCTCCCGTTGCGGAGCACAGGCTCTGGATGTGCAGGCCCAGCGGCCATGGCTCACAGGCCCAGCCGCTCCGCGGCATGTGGGATCTTCCCGGACCGGGGCACGAACCCGTGTCCCCAGCATCGGCAGGCGGACTCCCAACCGCTGCGCCACCAGGGAAGCCCTGGACACATCTTAGACGTTCTCTTTCTAGAATCTCGACGCTATCTCTATACTATTCTATCCCTTAAGAAGAAAGTAATCAATGCATCAGCTCTCACGGCAAAGAAGTCACATCACACTTGGCTTTTAAAGGAGGAAACATTTAAGATGTATTTTTACCAAACACTTTTGGGACATACAAGGTTCTTCAAAGGAATATCAGTCTTCAATAGAACGCGTCCTGGGACAGCGGGTCAGGAAGCTCTCCACACGCTGTAAATGGAAGATCTGGTGCTGTTTAAGCTTCTGCTCCTCCCTCTTCCTTGACGCCTCCTGAAAGTACGTCATTCAGGCCTTTTGCTCTGGGCTCTGAACTAAGACTGACTTGGGAGACAAGACATTTCAGAAAAACCTAGAAGCTTTTGCTTGGAACATCAGCTCTATCCCGAGGTTTGCAGCATTCTTACCAAGACCGGCCACCTGCCCTGGAGACCCAGGTCTTAATTCTAACCCTTATAACTTGAAAATAAAGAAATGCTTCCCTCTTCTCTCTAATCCTCAAAACTAGGCAAGCTGGGGCATCTCTGGCACCGAATGGAGACGCTCCACTCGATCTATGAGAATCCGTTTCTCAGGAACCAAGACTATATGTTTCACAAGCGTACAGGCGAGCTGATTCTCTGCTGGCCGTAAAGTGAGAAGAAACTGAAATCATTTTCCTCCACGAACCCCGACCGAGTCATCCTCCCACGAATACCCCATGCTTTACGGGAAAGGAGGCAAAAGTAAGAGGATGACAAAGAGAACAAAGCAGAGAGAAAAGAGGAACTGTCAGGGAAAGCAGATGGGGAGAAAGAGGAGGGTTGTAAGAAAAGTCATCGAAGCTACGCTAAGGAGGGCACGGGGAACCCTGAAGGTCGCCTGTCCACTTTTCCCTGGTTGGCAAAGACCTGACTTTGTTCAGGTGTCTAACTGTCCCCACCCCCATCTCACTCCATATATAAGACTCAAAAGACAGTCAAATGACATAAAGGAACTTATCTACAAAACAGAAACAGACTCGCAGACTCAGAAAACAAACTGATGGTCACCAAAGGGGAAAGGGGGGGGGGATAAATTAGGAGTCTGGGATTGACAGGTACACACTGCTATATATAAAACAGATAACCGACAAGGACCTACTGTATAGTACAGGGAACTCTACTCAGTATCTTATAATAACCTATAATGGAAAAGAATCTAAAACAGAACACACACACACACACACACACACACACACACATAACTGAATCACCTGAAACACAACATTGTAAATCAAATATATTTCAATGAAAAATTTAAAAATAATAATAATACTGTCTTGTGTACCTGAAAGTTGCTAACAGAGATCTTAAAAGTTCTCATCACAAGAAAAAAAGTTTTCTGTGACTCTGTGTGGTGATGGATGTTAACTAGAGTTACTGTGGTGATCATTTCACAATGTACACAAATATAAAACCATTATGTTGTGCACTGGAAACTAGTGCAATGTTATGCATCAATTATACCTCAGTTAAAAAAAACAAACGAAAAAAAAAAAAAAAAAAAGACAGTCAGCCCTCCCGGCCGAGGAAACACAGGTCGACTGCAACGTTACCATGTTCCAGTGGCGAAGTTTGGAGGCAGGCCTGTGACACATTTCTGGTCAGGAAGGTGCCAGAAGAGGTCTGCCACGTGCCTCTACTTTTAAGGAAACACAGAATGAGAGGTCTCTTGGCTGCTCTTAGCTACTGTCACGTCTAGGGGCGATGCTCGGAGCTACCGCTGTCATTCTCCAGCCACAAGGAGAACCAGCTTCAGAAAGCAGCCTTCGCTGGCAGGGACTGGAGTGGAGAGATGGACGGACTCCGGGGTCTAAGCGTAGTCATTTTTTCCGGTGGCGATAAACAACTCCGATGTGTTAGTGGCTTAAGGCAACACACGTTTACTTCCCTTTGCCCCAGGAGGGCTGCGGGGCTCCGGGCCCGCGTCCCCCACTAGTGTCTTCTCCTCCCAGACCCGGGCTGAGAAGCAGCCGCTATTGAGACCTGCTGCTCCCCTGGCAGAAGGCAGCCCCTTTCAAAGGAGACATGAGCCGGCCGCTCTCTGAGAGCTCCTCTTACCACTGGCCAGAGCCCAAAGTTCTGGGGGGCTGGGGAGGGGTGCAGGCGCGGAGAGTGGAGCCTGTTCTTCCCATGGGGTGGGCTAAGTCAAATCAACACGGGCAGGCATGCTGAATCCTGTTCCAGGGAAAGAATGGATACCCGGGAACAAAAGTCCAAATCTGCCGCAGTCCTTAGTGACATTATTACTAAAAGGCTCCTAGGATCCTACTTCTGGATTTCCACTTCTATGAGATAACGCACTTCTTTACTGCCCAAGTCTGAGTTTTCTATGACTTACACATTTTAGGGAAGGGCATCTTAACCAGTACAGAGAAAACTCCCAAGGATTAGCTCCTATTCAGAAGTAGAGGAAGAAAACTGAACTGTTAATAGACCAGATAAAAGACAACCTCCCAACCCTCCAGGCACTGACCGTCCTTCCCACTTCTCTCTCCAACTGTGAAAAGTAGGACACAGCTTCCTATAATGTTGGAATGGCTCCGAGTCTAGATGCTCAAGGACAAATACGAACCCGAGTGTCAAGCAGCGTGATGAATGTGCGCAGGAGCTTGTAGCGATTCTGTTCCCGCTTCATTAAAGGTATGTGTGCGCCAATGAGTCTGAGAAAAGAAGGAACTCGACCTGATGTTATTTTGCTTTACCAGTTCAATCAGCCACATCTCTCACGAGAAGAAAAATAAAAGGTATTTGTTCTTGTCTTCTACTTAATCCCTCATTCCAGTACCGGCCAATACAGTGGCCAGAAAAATTAACAATCAAAAACATGTACACACAGTACTGCATATATAATTGTATGTATATATGTACAATTTACATCAGACAGTAGATTTTACAGTCTATTTGGCTGATAAAATACAACTTCATAAGAGGTAATTTGGGCCACTGCTATCCTAAAACCTAGGATGACCTTATGAGAACTTTTACTGAACTCAGTGAAAGGAAAAAAAATTAATGAAAACCTTCAAACAGTACAAGAGGACAGAACGGAGGGAGTCACAACAATCATCTTGTGTTGTGTTTTGTTTTTTCTCTCCTTCCCTTTTTTAAGAACACTGAAGCTGTAACCGCGGAGGTGACTGGAGAATCACAGCCTCTCCAAGCGATATCCAAACAGAAAATTTTCCAATACATCTCCTAAAATCACAGAGCATGTAATTCCATATTAGCTCCAGGAAAGCAGCGTCTTTGCTTAGGATATGGAAATTTGGAAGCTCACTGCTATAATCTGTGGTTATGATTTCAAGCTCCCCCAGTGATGCCGGGAATAAAACCACAGACTCCTAGTGCTAGGAGCCTTTATTGTAATCCAATAAAACCTTAACCACCAGTCTTGTTTTTTATGATAAATTAAGGGCCTCATTTGCTTTGAAGCAGCCCCTCTGCCCTAGCGTTTACCTCGCTGTGGAAACAGTGCTAGAGAAACACTGAATTTAGATGGGGGGGAGCTGGTGGGGGGACAACAGCCCAGATTCCCCACCTTGGTTTCACGGATTCAGAAACTACAAAACAAATAAAAAGCTCTCTCTTTCAAAAGAACTGATCTTACAGGATGAGCCTCTGCTTGGGACTTCTGACAACATTTTACGAACAAACCACAACTTCTGAACCTTGCGCCCTCATCCCAGAAGGCCACCCTGAAATCATAAATTTGACATCTGGGACGGAGGCCACGTGTCCTCTTCACCCACTTTTAATTTTGTTTATTTTTTTCTTTTTGCTAATTTGAAACTTTATTCAGAAGCTCAAATTCTGCCCCAATTGCCAGTATTTATACTTCCCTGCGGTGTCATCTTTGTGAACCCGTTTGTTACGGAATGACTTCCAAACTCAAAACAAACTTCAGACGGGTCATATTTATTTCACAGCCATAACTCCTTGCTAAGATCCAAGGCACCGGATCAAACTACCCCAAAACCTACAAGAGTGTTTGTAAAGGATTCCAGAGGCCAACCCAGAAAAGAAAGTTTCAAACCCAGCAGCGGCACTTAAAAAGAAGCATCCATTTGCTTAACATAAAATCTTGGTCATTTCTAGCTAAACATCAATTTAATTATTTCCATTTTGATTCTGTTTACCTCAGAATTATCTATCAATATCTTAAGACTGTGTTATACATAATTATGCCTTGCCACTCTTCCTATTAACATTCTTCTTAGTAACATATTTGATACATATTTTAATTTAGTTGGATGGAAAGTTTATGTAAAGAAGGAAACATTATGAAGCTGAATAGCATACTGTTAAACTCGTTTCACAAAATTAAAATGAGTTGGTGTTTTAGAAAAATTGAAGTATATTTTAAAGGATCTTTTTGTAGTTATTTGGCTGTTACCAAACACATCTGGTAGTTTAACAGACCATTTGTAATTATACAACTATTAAAAATTAGCTATCAAAATATATTTTTTCTATTTCTTTAATTGTGCGTCTCTGTGAGATGACGGATGTTCACCAAACTTACTGTGGTCATCATTTCATGATGTATGTAAGTCACGTCATTATGCTGTACCCCTGACACTTATACAGTGTTGTATATCAATTATATCTCAATAATCAAGAAAAAAATTAGGGGGCTTCCCTGGTGGTGCAGTGGTTGAGAATCCGCCTGCTGATGCAGGGGATGCGGGTCTGTGCCCCGGTCCGGGAAGATCCCACATGCCGCAGAGCGGCTGGGCCCGTGAGCCATGGCTGCTGAGCCTGCGTGTCCGGAGCCTGTGCTCCGCGACGGGAGAGGCCACAACAGTGAGAGGCCCACGTACCGCAGAAAAAAAAAAAAGAAAGAAAAAAATTAGCTATCAAAAATAAATAAATAAAATAGTTAAAAAAAAAAAATAAGCATCCATTCCCAGAACATTCATTTTAATATTTAATATGGATGATGGAGCCAAAAGAGTTTGAAAACAGGAAGAGAGACCAAAAGGATACCCCAGCTAGTAGAGAACATAGAACTCAACTCCCAGCTCCATCTTCTATGTTCAAATATCAGTAAAGACAACAGATAAATTCAACGCTTGGGACCTCAGCTCAGTCCCTCCTGCTCTTGTTAGTAGGTAGAAACTTGATATACACATTTAAAAACGTGGGTACTCTTTTATGCATGCACAGCTTTTCCATGTCCAGTTTATTCTCAGTTTTATCATGCTTTGCGATAAGTGGGAAATGGAGAAGAAAAAAAAATAACCAAGCTGTAAAATTTTAGATGTAAAATGCTTAAACATTAGTGGTTCGAATGAGGTTTATATTTCTCTGTGCTTTTTTCCTTCTCACCATCCCTCCCGACCCCAAAATCCCAGAGACAATAATGACACTGTGTTTTCCAAGGGGGGGTAGCTTTTGAAGGTAACTGACAACATCGGCCAATGGTTCCTGGCTGTCTCCAAAAGAAACAATGGGTTTTGGAATTCCAGATTCTCTCATTTCAGCAGTCATATGATTTCTCTGAGAACAGTAAATTGGCCATTATTACTGATTCTTTGGCAAATTGAAGGTGTTAATGTATTACCCCAGAGGACAATATTTTCACTTTTAAGATGTATTCACAGTTCGCAGCTCTTCATTCTCTCTCTGGTGTTCTCATTTAACTAGCAGTTGACGCATTACGGTTATTTTATTTAAACAGGAATTCCATTTGGAAATAGCATATATTTTCTTGGCTTTATGAACCCATCAATATTTGCTCAACTAAGACACCATTTGACTTCCCGTTTACTCTAGTTGTGATCATAGTCCTGACCATTTCTACTCCAACTCTCTCTTTTTGTTGAATGCTCGTTCATGTTGTTGATATTGATAATAAATTATGGTGCTGACAAGAGCCATCCTATCATGCTGCTCTTCCCATTTGTGGTTCTGGTCCTGCCTGTCTCTTTTAGAAATGTAACGTATCGATGTCATATATTTATGGAGTTTAAAAAGTCAAATGGTTCTATATAACTTATTTTGAAAATTGGCAGTTTTCTTCCCCTCCATCACTCTATTCCCATCCCCCAGAAGCAACTACTTTCTACTCTCTTAGATGTTTCTTTGGATAATTCCTTACAGTATCTAAGCAACAAGTACCGCTATTTCTTAATTGTTCCACTTTAGAATACTACCTATGGGCTTCCAGCTACGGACACTAAGGCTCTAACTCATACACCACCATCTCCCCCTACAGCTAGTCTCCACTCGTTCTTGCCCTCCATGCAGACTCCCAACTCATTTATATCAAAATTTGTTAGATTAGTACTTAATAATGATATCATTATTACGATGCAAATATTATGTGGAACTAAGCCATACCATATAGTTCAGACACATTCCCTTTCTTGGGACAAGTCTGATTATCATGGAGTTGATATTTATTTTGTTTTCGTTTGTTTTCATTGTTGGTGCTGATTTTTCTATCTGTCCATCACCATTTCTTACCCAAATTCTCTATCATTAGTAATTCTTCCTTCAGCCACATTTCGGGTATTCCCTCGTTTTCATCTTAGAGACGTGCCTCCTGGAACCCTGTGTTCTCCAGTTACAATGTAGACAAGCTGTTCTCTAGGACTCAATGCTTTGCTCTCACCCTTGGATCTTTCTTCAGCATCTTCCTGGAGATTCCTTCCACCTCCCCCCCTGTGTTACATGCCCTGTGACCTCCTCTGTATTTTACTCCTTCGTTTTGTTGGAGCACACTCCTTGGCATTATTATTTATTGTACTGAGTTTCAGTTTTGGTTTACCTATCTTACCTTAGACTTGAAGAGCAGAACTTTTATTCCAACACATTAAGTAGCTTGTTTAACGTTAAATGAATGAAAAAAAGTACCAATAAATATGAGATGTTCGAGGTCCATCCACGGCACTAGAATTACGCATGGCTGAAAGGCAGAGTACGACGCAGTCCATCACAGTCAGGCCACACAACTCCAACGTGATGGGAAAGTTCTTAAATATGAATCTTTGCTACTGATGACATAATGTCCACACGCAACAACAAACTCAGACTCACTGCATTTTAATTTCAATTGTAGCTAATTAGTTATCTTACTGAGGATGCAGAAACAGTAAGAAGAACAGATTTCTTTTTGGAAAGCTGTGCCTACACACCCATTCTTAGTCATAAAGCCATGAAGCATGATCCAGGCAGTAGATTAAAAGAAAAGTACACACAACCATTATGATTTGAGTGGGCTTTCTCGACTATTTCAGTTATGCAAACACAGATACGAAAAAGCTTGATTTTAAATCATTCATTATTAAACAAATGCAATTTGCTGCAAGTCAAACTATATGTCTTGTAAGGATACATGTCCCATCCCTTATAAAAGGATATCTTAGTGCTGATGTCAAAGTTGATCATTAACACTAGAGTTAAAACAAGTATTTATCATTACACGTCATCTCTGTTTTTAAAAAATTATAGTGCTACAATTTTTCTTATATGTCAGCATAGATGTCCACTTGATCTAAATTAATTTTAAAGTTGCAATCCCAACAAAAATACTATCAGATTTTTCTTTAGAGCCAGACTTTATAAGCTGATCATTAAGGTCATTTGGAAAAACAAATAAGCAAGAATAGTAAAAAATGCCATGAAAAAGCAGAGCAATGAGGTAGTGAGGGCAGAGAGTTAGCCCTGTCAACATTGCAACATATTATGAAGCCTCTAGAATTAAAACAGTACAGTATCAGTACATAAATTGTCAGAGAATAATGGAACATATTAGAAATGCAGAAATGGACCCAAATGCAGATTCAAAATTAATGTACAATAAAATCAGCATATCGTATCACTGAGTAAAAGATGGTCTAGTTAATAAGTTGTACTGGGCTAACTAGATAATCATGTGAAAAAAATAATAAAACTGGAGTCTTTCCTCACATCACAGTCCAGGATAAATTCCAAATGGATAAGATATTTAAATGTAAAATTTTAAACCTATAAGACTAGAAGTGAATTCGTTTACAACCTAAAAGGAAGGGAAACTTTCCTAACAGTGACTGAAAGCCAGAAGCAGTAAGGAATTAGATACATAAATTTGGTAACTTAAAAATTAAAACATTTCCATGACAAAATATCGCAAAAGTATAAAACAAATAAACCAGGAAAATATTTTTATTTTTATCACAAAGTTTTAAAACCTCTAATACATGACGAGTTTCTAAACATAGAGAAGTAAAACACTCACCACTCAACAGAAAAAAAATGGGCTAGATTAATGAAAATGAAGTTCGCAGCAAGAGAAGTGCAAACAGCTCTTAACCATCACAAAAGAAAGACAAACTAAAGCTACACTGAGCCAGCTCTTCTCATCTATGTTTTTGTCAAAACCCCAAAGTTTGAGAATATTCACCATGGACACGTTGTGAGGATACAGGCAATGTTGTTAGAGGGAAGAGCAAGAGGAGAATTCAGCATACTGAGACCACACACATGCGCCCATCGTTCCACCCCACGACGCCACTTCTCAGAACCCGTCACAATGCTACCTTTCAACACGCACACAAAAAAGGTATATGCACCAAGCCGTATACTGCAAGACTTTTTGTAGTGACAAAATACTGGAAACAACCCATACGTCGACTAGAAGTCTGACTGACTGAATAACCTACAGCATATCCAGACAATGGAGAATGACTCATTTCTGCACAGCAATGAGGAATATCTCTATATACAGCCATGGACGATGCTGAGGATATACTGTGAAGTAGGAAGGGCAAGATGAAGAAAGTTGTGATAAACTATCACTCGTCCAAGATAAGCAGATACAGGAATATATTTAAGTATCTGCTTCTATTTTGAAAGGAACAGTAAAATAAAAAATATATAATAAATATAAAAATAAATGTATATCTGATCTGATATATATGTATCTGCTTATATTTTAAAACAAACAGTAAAATAATGACTATATAATAAATATATAACAAATACAAAGATAAACAGAAGCAGATATATATATATACATATATACACACACACACACACACACACACACACACACATATATATATATATGCTTCTATTTTAAAACAAGCAGTAAAATTATATTATGGACAAGTTTAGCCTTGCTTGAATCTACATCATTCTGGATATTTCCTTTTGAAACTAGGCAAATGTTTCAGATAATTATAAAACCTAGTTATTTTTAAAATACAATGCCAAAAATTAAAGTAAATGGTTTTAGGGCCTTCCCTGGTGGCACAGTGGTTAAGAATCCGCCTGCCAATGCAGGCGACACGGGTTCGAGCCCTGGTCTGGGAAGATCCCACATGCCGTGGAGCAGCTAAGCCCGTGCGCCACCAACTACTGAGCCTGCACTCTAGAGCCCGTGCTCCACCACAAGAGAAGCCACCGCAATGAGAAGCCTGCGCACTGCAACAAAGAGCAGCCCCCGCTCGCCGCAACTAGAGAAAGCCCAAGCGCAGCAACAAAGACCCAACACAGCCAAAAATAAAATAAATAAAATAAATAAACTTAAACAAACAAAGTAAATGGCTCTAAATATATATCTAGGTGGTAGCATAGTCACACATAGAGAAACCTAACTATCCTATGCGACTTTAAAGCACAATAATTTGTCTGCACGTACCTGAAGCATGGACCCTTAACACTCTAAATGTGCTAAGGACAAAGAAAACTACCAAAACAAGATGTACACTGCTTTCTGTAATTACATAGTTGGCAGTAGTGTTGGTAGTGTTATTCTTGGACTGTTGGGAGTACATCAAGGTATAAAAGAGTTGAGTATTTATGGAATATGCTAATTCTAAAATTCCTAGTGCTACTGAGAATTGGGGTTCTAGAGTAGAAGAAAGAAGACAGACATGTGATATCAAAGGAGGGTTAGCACAGACCTTAAGCAGCCCTGAACTGAACCTGGAAGTATCAATAAGAACTCATGATTTTTTTATTTTTAAAAACGTGTCTACATTTTTCCTAGAATTGTCCACTGAGAAAGCAATCTCAGCAGCAATGATGACCCCTACAGACTAGAACATGGTGCCCAAATATTTTTTCCTACTAAAAAGAACCAGGGCTTCTTAGAGAAATGACTGATTACAGATACGAAACAGGAAATGTACAGAAGAGGCTGAAATCCTACTACATGACAAGGACCCTAAAAAAGACCACAGGCGTCTTACCAAAGGACCCAGCAACCAACCCGAGTAAGCTCTGCCCACTGCCCCCAGTCGAAGTGGGATACTTTGAACATCAATATGAATAATAACCATAATGGGTTGAGACACACTAAGGGTGTAAGTTTCATGTGTGTATACGTGTATGTTTGTATGTTTTTATGTACAATCTACGAATCACAATGACCCACCCCCAAATAAATAATCACACTTATCTGATCACAGCTGCTTATTAACTCATTATTTTAAAAACTAGTAAATATGGGGGCGGGGGGGGGAATGAAGCATTTGTCCTTATTTTCCTGTGTAAAATGTACCACATGGGAGAAAAGTTGGAAATGAGAGACATTTCTTTTTAAAGAAGTTTCTAGTTAATACATGAAAAAAAAGTTGCTACAATTAGACTATAGCAATTTTGGAAACCCTAATTAATGAATCTAGGTCGCTAACAGCAGCATCTACAAACATCACAAAAAGAGAGCAAACAAGGCTCCTTACAGAAGAACCTAAACCACCCTCAGGTCTTCTTTGCCCTTCCCCAAATCTACTGTCAGATGTACCTTATCAAGCCTCCAAATGTAACTATCAATTTACAGGAAACTCAAAGGACAGAGCCACATGGGGTGCAAGCTGAAAAATCCGGACCCTGCACAAGTGACCCAGTTTATTCAGTAAGTAAATTGCAAGGAAGGAACTCCCTGGTGGTACAGTGGTTAGGATTCCACGCTTTCACTGCTGAGGGCCCGGGTTTGATCCTTGGTGGGGGAACTAGGATCCCACAAAAAACAAAACAAAAAAGAGTAAAGAAAAAATAATAATAAAATAAATTGCAAGGAAAGAAGGAGAGAAAGAAAGAGATAAAAAGGGAGAGTGAGCAAGAGAGAGACGGCACCTATAAATGAAAAATTATCTGTAATATGTGGAAATTATTTGGATCCCAATTCAAATAAACATTTTTTTTAAATTAAAAGTACAAACACACATTTGTAACTCTTATGAGATAACTGGAAAGCTGAACACTGGGTATCTGACGACACAGGCATGTCTCATTTTATTGTGCCTCACTTGACTGTGCTCTGCAGATACCGTGTCTTTTTACAAACTGAAGGTTTATGGCAACCCTGCACTGAGCGAGTCTGTCGGCGCTACTGTTCCATTTGCTCACTCCCTCTCTCTGTGTCACATTTTGGTAATTTTCCCAGTGTTTCCAAACGTTTTATTATTATTTTATTTGCTTTGGTGACCTGTGATCAGTGATCTTTGATGTTACTATTTTAATTGTTTTCGGGTGCCATGAGCTGCACCCATATAAGACAGTGAACTTGACGGATAAATGTTGTGTGTGTTCTGACTGCTCCACTGACTGGCCATACCCCATCTCTCCCCTCTCTTTGGGCCTCTCTGTTCCGTGAAATACAACAGTACTGAAATCTGTCCAGTTAATAACCCTGTAACAGTTTCTAAGTGTTCGTGTAAAAGGAAGAGTTGCACATCTCTCACTTTACCTTAAAAGCTAGGGATGATTAAGCTTAGTGAAGAAAGTGCATCTAAAGCTGAGACAGGCTGAAAGCTGGGCCTCTTGCTCCAACCAGGTAGCCAAGTTGTGATTCAAAGGAAAAGTTCTTGAAGGAAATCAAAAGTGCTGCTCCAGTGAACACACGAACGATAAGAAAGCAAAACGACCTTATTATTGATGTGGAGAAAGTCGCAGTGGTCTGGAGAGAAGATCAAACCAGTCACAACATACCCTTAAATGAAAAGCCTCCTCCGGAGCCAGGCCCTACCTCTGCAGTTCTGTAAAGGCTGAGAGAGGTGAGGAAGCCGCAGAAGAAGAGCCTGAAGCCAGCAGAGGCGACTCATGAGGTTTACGGACAGAAGCCGCCCCCATAACATCAAAGTCCAAGGTCAAGCAGCAGGTGCTGATGCAGAAGCTGCAGCACGTTATCCGGAAGATCTAGCTGAGATAATTCATGAAGGTGGCTCTGCACTCAACAAGAAATTTTCAATGTAGAAGCAGCAGCCTTATTTTGGAAGATGCCATTTAGGACCTTCCACATTTAGAGAGAAGTCAATGCCTGGCTTTAAAGCTTCAAAGGACAGGCTGACTCTCTGGTTAGGGGCTAAAGCAGCAGGTGACTTTAAGTTGAAGCCAATGATCATTTACCATTTTGAAAACACTAAGGCCCTTAAGAATTATGCTCAATGTACTCTGCCTGTGCTCTATGAGCGGAACAACAAAGCCTGGCTGACGGCACGTCTGTTGACAACACGGTTTACTGAATATCTTAAACCCATTGTTGCGATCTACCGTTCAGAAAAAAGGATTCTCTTCAAATATTACTTCTCACTGACAAGGCAGGCGATCATCCAAGAACTCTGATGGAGATGTGCAACGAGATTAATGTTGGTTTTATACCTGCTCATCTAATAGCTGTTCTACAGCCCACGGATCAAGGAGTAATTTCAGCGTTCAAGTCTCATTTTTTAAGAAATACACTTTGTAAAGCTATAGCTGCCATAGGCAGTGATCCCTCTGCTGGATCTGGGCAAAGGAAATTGAAACCCTTCTGGAAAGGATTCACCATCCTAGATGCCATTAAGAACACCCGTAATTCATGGGAAGAATATAAAAATCAACATTAACAGCATTTTGGAAGAAGCTGATTCCAAACCTCATGGATGACTTTGAGGGGTTCAAGACTTTCATAGAAGTAACTTTTGTAGTGTAAACATAACTTTCACATGAACTGGGAAACCAAAAAATTATGGCTCGCTTTACTGCGACAGTCAATTTACTATGGTGGTATGGAACCAAACCCATAATAACTCCCAGGTATACCTGTATGAAGAAACTTCTGTAATTATTTTCAAGTGTGATAATGGCATTATGGTTTTTATTTTCTTGAGTCCTTACCTTTTACAGATGCATACAGAAATATTATGGATAAAATAATATGATGTCTTGGATTTTGTTCAAACTGACAAGGGAGGGGGAAATCTGTGGGGATGTACATAAAACAAATTTGGCCACAAATTGTTAATTGTTGAAGCTGGGACATGGGTACTGGGCAGATCACTATACTGGTCGGTTTCCTTTTGTATAAGTTTGCAACGTTCCATGATTAAAATTTAGGGGCAGGGGGAGATTTTGAATATAAAACATTTAGACACCACCTAACACACAGGAAGCATTCGATTGGTTATTAATAGTTATTAATATTATTTTGTTACTTTATAGATTAGAGATCACAATGTTAGTTTTCTGTACATATACACATTACTTAAAAAGAAAATAAACGTCCTTGAGAAAACTAATCTTGCTTCATTATTAACAATGGTGTATCAATATTTCCTCACGTTCCACGCCACTGGTTTTTCCAGAGGTTTTTTGGGTTAGTGGATTCATGTCTAGCCACAGCTACCTCATACAACTGCCTTTTGTGGAAATGTATTTCAGAATTTATGAAAACATCATTTTTAGAAACACTATAATAAAAAGTAAACAACCAATTTCATTATCTCTTTACATTAAATTAACTCTAAATTTTTAAAAGTGACAAATCGTAAGAAATAGAAATGCATTCGTTTGTTGTTTAATAACATAACCACTTTCCTAACTTTCATATGTCCCAATCCAGCTGAAAATAAACAAGGGAGACCCCATGCAAAGCCATAATGTATGACTTCCCTTTTATGTGCTGAAAGTCTCTTTTCCGTGCTTGTTTTCCCACCATCCTGGGTGACAATCCTTCTCTCAAACTCAGTCACCCAACACCCTCCTCCTATGTTCAGTCCTGACACCATCAAAATAGAGAAGATCTAAGTGTTTTTCACTTTCTTGATTAGATATGCCTTGATTCACATTAAATTATACCAAAAATCTTGCTTTCCTCTAGTATTTACCTTTCAAAGATTTTTTTTTTTTTGAGTTTTGTAGCAGAATAAATTGAAACACTCCTCTCCTTTTATTATGTGGAGATTTGGGTGATCAGGAAAGACCCATTCAGGCCTGGCACCCTCTGTTCCAGGTGGCCCAAAGTTCATCTCTGAGTCAACGTAAGACATGAAAGTAAGTTTAGGATGGCAGCAGTGGAGGCAACGTTCTCGGCAAAGAGAAAAGCAGACACAAGCAAACACGGGTGCATGAGAGCGCACGACATGTGAGGAAACACAGTAAAAGTTTTGGGGTTTTGGACTTCTATGGTTCAAACCATAGGTAGGTAAACCAGAGCCAGATGGCCAAATTCAGCCCACCACCTGTTTTGGAACCACGAGTGAGCTAAGAATGGGTTTTACAATTTTAATGGTTGAAAAAAATCACAAGGATAATAATATTTAGTGAGATGAGAAAATTATAATATATGAAATTGAAATGTCAGTATCTATAAATAAAGTTTGACTGGAACACAGCCATGCTTGTTTATTTACCTACTTTCTATGGCTGTTTCTGCGTGCAAGGGCAGAGTTGAGTAATTGAAATAGAGACCATATAGTCCACAAACCTGAAAATATTTATCATCTGTCCCTTTGCAGAAAAAAATTTACTGACCCTTGCTTTAAGTAAGGGGGAACCAACAACAGGTTATATTGCAGAAAAATCATGATCAAATTTACATTTTAGGATGGTTCAAATAACACAAAGTCCAATCTCTGAGTGAATACAGTATTGTCAAACTGGCCTTTAGAAAGTTACACCAATTTACAAGGCCACAGGGGCTTTAGAAGAATGCCCAGTTCACTAACTGGACACATGATTTCAACAGGCACCATCACTGAGCATAATCTTGTCTTTACTCGCCCCCTTAAGGGGTTCACGAATAACGCTGCCACATTATTTTCATTTAAAATTCTTTGTCATGGTGAACATCTTTTTCATACTTTAACAGCACTTTCTACATTCATTTGCCAAATGTCTGTATTCTTTACCTATTTTTCCATTGAGCTTTTAACCTGACATGTCAGAACTCTTTCTATTACACTTAGCCATTCCCTACAGGATGGGTACGTTTTAAATAAGGTCTGAGTAAGCAGGGTCAACCCAGGTCTCCTGGACGGCAAAGTGTGTTCCAGGGATTCTGAAATGCTGCCTGCGGGACACCAGTTCAGTGAGTTCATACTGTGAACCATGCTGATATAAAATGACCATCTATAAAGTCAGAAGAAAATAATCAATGCCCACATTCATCTCTTTGGCTCATTTTCCTTTAATTTTGTGTGTGAATTTTCCTTTGTTCTTGTTCTACTGTGTGTTCATTTTCCTGTTTTTTTTTTCCTTTGGGCATAAAATTTGTTTCCAAAAATTCCAAAGCAGTAGAGTTAACACCTTCTGATCATACCTCATCTGCCACTACCCATCTGTCTGGGCCAATCTGGATGCCTTGAACAAGCCCGATGCCTTACTCATCAGGAACACATTTTCCTGCTGCAGCACTGATAAGCCATCAGTATCACCATTTCTTGTAGACCTCTCAAGGTTACTTCTATGAAGATACCCCCACATTCAGTATTTGAAAAAAGCCACTTGACGCAAAGACAGTGAGTCTGGATCATGGCCAAAGAAACACTATCCTGGAATTAAATGTGTACCTGTAGGACCATCCAGTCACGGTTAGAGACTCCCCTCTGCCGCCCCTCCAAGCTGCTATTTCTATTTTCAGACTCCTTGGTTTTCTCTTCTGCCAAAGGACCAAGAAGATGAAGAAGGGACAGAAAGAATGGGGGTGGAGGCTTTTCTCTGAACAATTCACAAATGAAAATTATAAATAACGTTATTAAAGCTTTTATGTGTGCTAAAGAAATGGCAATGTGAAATCCCATTTCACACTGTTTCTAATCTTCAATCCCTTTATCCCAAATATTCAAATTTCATTAGAGAAGACCAATTCCAAAATCCAAGATTCTTCAATTAATGTGCACTTTAAATTACTAGATAAAACTTGAATATAATCTCTTTCTCATTAAATTTGCACAGCTTCTGTACTCCCTTTCATGGTGCATCATTTTTGAATTCATAATTTCTATGGAAAAGCTAATATTCCACTGAGATAAAGACTCATGTAATTTTTGCAGCCAAGGACATTACAGCAAACACTCACATTCTGTAGAAGAGAAATAAAACTTTCACAATAGTCTCTAGAAGAACACAGTGAAAAACCAGCTGCATGAAACAAATTCCACCTGCTCTAGAAAGATTAAGAACCACCGGGGTTTGGTAGCGGGGGTGATGAGGAAATAAGGTCCAGTCCAATGTACTGCAGCAGAAAATGTTTAGGGAATTCTCGAAATTCACTGGATGTATAAAAAGAGTATTGCTTCTGTGGTTCTCTGTGTCCAGGTCAGAAACCCGAAGCCCAGGTTCCTAGGAGTCTCTATACGGACACAACACTCTGTCCTGTGCCTGTCCTCACTCCACACCCAGACCTACGTGTCTAGGCTTCCAACCCAGCCAGATTCCTTGGTGGGATGAAAGTGTTGTTTCAGCCCCTCAGTCATTCAGGAAAAGTGAGATACTCTAAATCCCTGTTCTCTCACGGCCCCAAACTAAAACCTCACTTCCTTCTTTCTCCCAGAAAACTGTCATGCATGGGCAATCCTCAAACTGCATTTGGTCTCACTCCCAGCTCCCTGGTGGCCGCTCGCCACTGTCCAAGGATTCCCAAGTCAGTCAGTGATGCCTGGGACCCAACATCACCTTCCCAATCGTCTCCAGAGGCAGTGCCTGCTGACGCCCTCTGCTGAGATTTCCACTGGCAGGGCCTTAGCCCGAGTGCTGGTTCAAAGCTCTGGGTCTCATGTCACCCTTCTAACTGCACTGTCTGCT
This sequence comes from Lipotes vexillifer, assembly GCF_000442215.2. NCBI lineage: Eukaryota > Metazoa > Chordata > Mammalia > Artiodactyla > Lipotidae > Lipotes > Lipotes vexillifer. Next base: position 176,875 of record NW_006774279.1, on the reverse strand, counting down.
CCCACCTGCTGTTCTCTGAGGTGAGGCACATTTTCAGGAATCTTCCGTCGAGCTCGCACACTTCTTCACAGGGCCTTACCAGGAGCTGCAACGTGAAATTCCTCCCTAGGAGTGACATCATCAAGATGACATCATAGGTTGTTCTGAATTCAGTCCTTGTCACAAGAAGACAAACTCGTGTGAAAGAATTTCTATCGAAAATAAACCAGAGGATATGAAATGGAGACTCCTGTGCCTGTGCCCTCAGGAAGACAAAAAACTTAAAGACTAAGAGACTCAGATGGTGGGGTGTTGATCAAAAGTAGTCCCATATCATCCTTGGGAAGTTTTGCCAGAGGCATGGATGAGAGATGACCCGGGTTGGATTGGTCTCACCAAGTGGGCTGAATTGAGCTTTGCTTGTGTCACTGGACTGATTTTGTCTGCTCAGGAAGTTTTCCAGGCTGGTCTCTGTTTGTTGTGGATTTTAACTGACTCTAACTGACTTTAACTGACTTTAACTCTAACTAAATGCTCCCCCCTTTACATTCTCTGCCTGTAAATACAACCTACCCCAAACCCTCAACGGACTCACGGTGGTTCGCTACCACTTGCTTGTCCCAAATTGCAATTCCTCTGCTGTTCCCAAATAAACTCATCTTTTTGAGCTTGCCTCAGTTTACCTCTTTATAGGTCAACACTAGCAACTATCCACAGGCAAGACACCATCGTAAAAATCCGGGGACCTGAGGGTGATGCTAAAGCTCCCATCTGGACCATAGAGACTGAGAAGGACCCCATTAGAAGGGTAAAAGGAGTGGCTACACTTTCACGGCATGGCCCCTCCTCCAGCTGGCAGAACACTGCACAGAGAGGGCCCCCTGGGCCTATGGTTTCTCCAGTAGGAAGAAGAGAACCCCAAGTGGACATAGAGCTCTCCCAGCATTGCAAGATGCTTCCCAGGAGGCCCACTCAGGTCTAACCTCATGGGGGTCACTGGAGGAATCTACAGAGCTCAACCTGGGGATCAGATAGAGATGGAGAAGGGGAGGTGGGCATACAGCAACCAGTACGCAGATCCTGGCAAATGGTATTCCTGCTTACGGCAGCACCAAAGCAGTCTTTTAGTTACTACTAATTTGGGTGGTATGTGCTCATACTACCCAAAGTCGTCTGTAGATTCAACAATCCCTATCCAAATTCCAAAGGCACGTTTCATATAAGAAAAACAGGACTCTTTCCAAGATGGCGGAGGAGTAAGACGCAGAGATCACCTTCCTCCCCACAGATACACCAGAAATACATCTACACGTGGAGCAACTCCTACAGAACACCTACTGAACGCTGGCAGGAGACCTCAGACCTCCCAAAAGGCAAGAAACTCCCCACGTACCTGGGTAGGGCAAGAGAAAAAAGAATAAACAGAGACAAAAGGATAAGGACGGTACCTGCACCAGTGGGAGGGAGCCGTGAAGGAGGAAAGGTCTCCACACACTAGGAGCCCCTTCGCGGGCAGAGATTGCGGGAGGCGGAGCGGGGAGCTTCGGAGCCGCGGAGGACAGCACAGCAACAGGGGCGCGGAGGGCAAAGCGGAGAGATTCCCGCACAGAGGATCGGCGCCGACCGGCGCTCACCAGCCCGAGAGGCTCGTGTGCTCACCCGCCGGGGGCGGGCGGGGCTGCGAGCTGAGGCTCGGTTTCGGTTTCGGTCGGAGCTCAGGGAGAGGACTGGGGTTGGCGGCTTGAACATAGCCCGAAGGGGTTAGTGCGCCACGGCTAGCCGGGAGGGAGTCCGGGGAAAAGCTTCCCTCATTCCTTCCTTCCTTCCCTCCTCCCTCCCTCCCTCCTTTCTTTCCTTCTTGCCTTCTTCCTTTCTTTTCTTCTTTCTTTCTTTCTTCCTTCCCTCCTTCCTTCCTTCCCTCCTCTCTTTCTTTCTTTCTTTCTTTCTTTCCTATTTCCTCCTACTTATACTAATTCTCTCTACTTTCTCTCCCTTTTATTCTGAGCCGAGTGGATGAAAGGCTCTTGCTGCTCCAGCCAGGAGTCAGGACTCTGCCTCTGAGGTGGGAGAGCCAACTTCAGAACACTCGTCAAGAAGAGACCTCCCAGCCCCACATAATATCAAACGGCGAAAATCTCCCAGAGATCTCCATCTCAACACCAGCACCCAGCTTCGCTCAACGACCAGCAAGCTACAGTGCTGGACAACCTATGCCAACCATATAGCAAAACAGGAACACAACCCCACCCACTAGCAGAGAGGCTGCCTAAAATCATAATAAGTCCACAGACACCCCAAAACACACCACCAGACGTGGACCTGCCCACTAGAGAGACAAGATCTAGCCTCATACACCACAACACAGCCACTAGTCCCCTCCACCAGGAAGCCTACACAACGCACTGAACCAACCTTAGCCACTGGAGACAGACATCAAAAACAACGGGAGCTACGAACTTGCAGCCTGCAAAAAGGTGAACCCAATCACAGTAAGATAAGCAAAATGAGAAGACAGAAAAACACACAGCAGATGAAGGAGCAGGATAAAAACCCACCAGACCTAACAAATGAAGAGGAAATAGGCAGTCTACCTGAAAAAGAGTTCAGAATAATGATAGTAAAGATGATCCAAAATCTTGGAAATAGAATGGACAAAATGCAAGAAGCAGTTAACAAGGACCTAGAAGAAATAAAGATGAAACAGACAATGATGAACAACACAATAAATGAAATGAAAAATACTCTAGATGGGATCAATAGCAGAATAAATGAGGCAGAAGAACGGATAAGTGACCTGGAAGATAAAATAGTGGAAATAACTACTGCAGAGCAGAATAAAGAAAAAAGAATGAAAAGAACTGAGGACAGTCTCAGAGACCTCTGGGACAACATTAAACGCACCAACATTCGAATTATAGGGGTTCCAGAAGAAGAAGAGAAAAAGAAAGGGACTGAGAAAATATTTGAAGAGATTATAGTTGAAAACTTCCCTAATATGGGAAAGGAAATCGTTAATCAAGTCCAGGAAGCACAGAGAGTCCCATACAGGATAAATTCAAGGAGAAATACGCCAAGACACATATTAATCAAACTGTCAAAAACTAAATACAAAGAAAGCATATTAAAAGCAGCAAGGGAAAAACAACAAATAACACACAAGGGAATCCCCATAAGGTTAACAGCTGATCTCTCAGCAGAAACTCTACAAGCCAGAAGGGAGTGGCAGGACATACTGAAAGTGATGAAGGAGAAAAACCTGCAACCAAGATTACTCTACCCAGCAAGGATCTCATTCAGATTTGATGGAGAAATTAAAACCTTTACAGACAAGCAAAAGCTGAGAGAGTTCAGCACCACCAAACCAGCTTTACAACAAATGCTAAAGGAACTTCTCTAGACAAAAACACAAGAGAAGGAAAAGTCCTATAATAACGAACCCAAAACAATTTAGAAAATGGGAATAGGAACATACATATCGATAATTACCTTAAATGTAAATGGACTAAATGCTCCCACCAAAAGACACAGATTGGCTGAATGGATACAAAAACAAGACCCATATATATGCTGTCTACAAGAGACCCACTTCAGACCTAGAGACACATACAGACTGAAAGTAAGGGGATGGAAAAAGATATTCCATGCAAATGGAAACCAAAAGAAAGCTGGAGTAGCAATTCTCATATCAGACAAAATAGACTTTAAAATAAGGACTATCAGAAGAGACAAAGAAGGACACTACATAATGATTAAGGGATCGATCCAAGAAGAAGATATAACAATTGTAAATATTTATGCACCCAACATAGGAGCACCTCAATACATAAGGCAAAAACTAGCAGCCATAAAAGGGGAAATCGACAGTAACACATTCATAGTAGGGGACTTCAACACCCCACTTTCACCAATGGACAGATCATCCAAAATGAAAATAAATAAGGAAACACAAGCTTTAAATGATACATTAAACAGGATGGACTTAATTGATATTTATAGGACACTCCATCCAAAAACAACAGAATACACATTTTTCTCAAGTGCTCATGGAACATTCTCCAGGATAGATCATATCTTGGGTCACAAATCAAGCCTTGGTAAATTTAAGAAAATTGAAATTATATCAAGTATCTTTTCCGACCACAACGCCATGAGATTAGATATCAATTATAGGAAAAGAGCAGTAAAAAATACAAACACATGGAGGCTAAACAATACACTACTTAGTAACGAAGTGATCACTGAAGAAATCAAAGAGGAAATTAAAAAATACCTAGAAACAAATGACAATGGAGATACAACGACCCAAAACCTATGGGATGCAGCAAAAGCAGTTCTAAGAGGGAAGTTTATAGCAATACAAGCCCACCTTAAGAAGCAGGAAACATCTCGAATAAACAACCTAACCTTGCACCTCAAGCAATTAGAGAAAGAAGAACAAAAAAACCCCAGAGTTAGCAGAAGGAAAGAAATCATAAAAATCAGATCAGAAATAAATGAAAAAGAAATGAAGGAAACAATAGCAAAGATCAATAAAACTAAAAGCTGGTTCTTTGAGAAGATTAACAAAATTGATAAACCATTAGCCAGACTCATCAAGAAAATAAGGGAGAAGACTCAAATCAATAGAATCAGAAATGAAAAAGGAGAAGTAACAACTGACACTGCAGAAATACAAAAAATCATGAGGGATTACTACAAGCAACTCTATGCCAATAAAATGGACAATCTGGAAGAAATGGACAAATTCTTAGAAATGCACAAACTGCCAAGACTGAATCAGGAAGAAATAGAAAATATGAACAGACCAATCACAAACACTGAAATTGAAACTGTGATTAAAAATCTTCCAACAAACAAAAGCCCAGGACCAGATGGCTTCACAGGCGAATTCTATCAAACATTTAGAGAAGAGCTAACACCTATTCTTCTCAAACTCTTCCAAAATATAGCAGAGGGAGGAACACTCCCAAACTCATTCTACGAGGCCACCATCACCTTGATACCAAAACCAGACAAGGATGTCACAAAGAAAGAAAACTACAGGCCAATATCACTGATGAACATAGATGCAAAAATCCTCAACAAAATACTAGCAAACAGAATCCAACAGCACATTAAAAGGATCATACACCATGATCAAGTGGGGTTTATTCCAGGAATGCAAGGATTCTTCAATATACGCAAATCTATCAATGTGATTAACCATATTAACAAATTGAAGGAGAAAAACCATATGATCATCTCAATAGATGCAGAGAAAGCTTTTGACAAAATTCAACACCCATTTATGATAAAAACCCTGCAGAAAGTAGGTGTAGAGGGAACTTTCCTCAATATAATAAAGGCCGTATATGACAAGCCCACAGCCAACATCATCCTCAATGGCGAAAAACTGAAAGCATTTCCACTAAGGTCAGGAACAAGACAAGGTTGCCCACTCTCACCACTCTTATTCAACATAGTTTTGGAAGTTTTAGCCACAGCAATCAGAGAAGAAAAGGAAATAAAAGGAATCCAAATCGGAAAAGAAGAAGTAAAGCTGTCACTGTTTGCAGATGACATGATACTATACATAGAGAATCCTAAAGATGCTACCAGAAAACTACTAGAGCTAATCAATGAATTTGGTAAAGTAGCAGGATACAAAATTAATGCACAGAAATCTCTGGCATTCCTATATACTAATGATGAAAAATCTGAAAGTGAAATCAAGAAAACACTCCCATTTACCATTGCAACAAAAAGAATAAAATATCTAGGAATAAACCTACCTAAGGAGACAAAAGACCTGTATGCAGAAAATTATAAGACACTGATGAAAGAAATTAAAGATGATACAAACAGATGGAGAGATATACCATGTTCTTGGATTGGAAGAATCAACATTGTGAAAATGACTCTACTTCCCAAAGCAATCTATAGATTCAATGCAATCCCTATCAAACTACCACTGGCATTTTTCACAGAACTAGAACAAAAAATTTCACAATTTGTATGGAAACACAAAAGACCCCGAATAGCCAAAGCAATCTTGAGAACAAAAAATGGAGCTGGAGGAATCAGGCTGCCTGACTTCAGACTATACTACAAAGCTACAGTAATCAAGACAGTATGGTACTGGCACAAAAACAGAAAGATAGATCAATGGAATAGGATAGAAAGCCCAGAGATAAACCCATGCACATATGGTCACCTTATCTTTGATAAAGGTGGCAGGAATATACAGTGGAGAAAGGACAGCCTCTTCAATAAGTGGTGCTGGGAAAATTGGATAGGTACATGTAAAAGTATGAGATTAGATCACTCCCTAACACCATACACAAAAATAAGCTCAAAATGGATTAAAGACCTAAATGTAAGGCCAGAAACTATCAAACTCTTAGAGGAAAACATAGGCAGAACACTCTATGACATAAATCACAGCAAGATCCTTCTTGACCCATCTCCTAGAGTAATGGAGATAAAAACAAAAATAAACAAATGGGACCTAATGAAACTTCAAAGCTTTTGCACAGCAAAGGAAACCATAAACAAGACCAAAAGACAGCCCTCAGAATGGGAGAAAATATTTGCAAATGAATCAACTGACAAAGGATTAATCTCTAAAATTTACAGGCAGCTCATGCAGCTCAATAACAAAAAAATAAACAACCCAATCCAAAAATGGGCAGAAGACCTAAATAGACATTTCTCCAAAGAAGATATACAGACTGCCAACAAACACATGAAAGAATGCTCAACATCATTAATCATTAGAGAAATGCAAATCAAAACTACAATGAGATATCATCTCACACCAGTCAGAATGGCCATCATCAAAAAATCTAGAAACAATAAATGCTGGAGAGGGTGTGGAGAAAAGGGAACACTCTTGCACTGCTGGTGGGAATGTGAATTGGTTCAGCCACTATGGAGAACAGTATGGAGGTTCCTTAAAAAACTACAAATAGAACTACCATATGACCCAGCAATCCCACTACTAGGTATATACCCTGAGGAAACCAGAATTCAGAAAGAGTCATGTACCAAAATGTTCATTGCAGCTCTATTTACAATAGCCCGGAGATGGAAACAACCTAAGTGCCCGTCGTCGGATGAATGGATAAAGAAGATGTGGCACATATATACAATGGAATATTACTCAGCCATAAAAAGAAACGAAATTGAGCTATTTGTAATGAGGTGGATAGATCTAGAGTCTGTCATACGGAGTGAAGTAAGTCAGAAAGAGAAGGACAAATACCGTATGCTAACACATATATATGGAATTTAAGAAAAAAAAATGTTATGAAGAACCTAGGGGTAAAACAGGAATAAAGACAGAGACCTACTGGAGAACAGACTTGAGGATATGGGGAGGGGGAAGGGTGAGGTGTGTTAGGGCGAGAGAGAGACATGGACATATATATACTAACAAACGTAAGGTAGATAGCCAGTGGGAAGCAGCCGCATGGCACAGGGAAACCGGCTCGGTTCTTTGTGGCTGTCTGGAGGGGTGGGATAGGGAGGGTGGGAGGGAGGGAGACAAAAAGGGAAGAGATATGACTGACTCACTCTGTTATAAAGCAGAAACTAACACACCATTGTAAAGCAATTATACCCCAATAAAGATGTTAAAAAAAAAAAAAGAAAAACAATCCTAAAATTCATATGGAACCACAAAAGATCCCAAATTTTAGAAAGAAGAACAAAGCTTGAGGCAACCCACTTCCTGATTTCAAACTATACTACATAGTTATAGTAATTAAAACAGTGTGGTACTAGCATAAAAACAGACATACACACCAAGGGAAGAGAACAGAGAGGCCAGAAATAAACCCATGCATTTATGATCAATTAATTTATGACTAAGGAGCCAAGAATATACAATGCGGGTAGGACAGTCTCCTAAATAAATGGTGTCGGGAAAACTGGGAAGCCACACGCAAAAAAAAAAAAGAAAAGAAAAAGAAAGAAACTGGACTCTATCTTACGCTGTACACTAAAATCAACTCAAAATGGATTAAACACTTAAACATAAGACCTGAAACCACAAAACTCCTAGAAGAAAACGTAGAGGGTAAGCTCCTTGACAATGGTCTTAGCAACAAGTTTTTGGATTTGACAACAAAAGTAAAGGCAATGCAAACAAAAATCTACATCAAACTAAAAAAGAAACAATCAAACAATGCTTTTATTGTTTCTTTTTAGTGCTTTTAAGTGCTTTTCTCCATAAAGAAACAAACAATCATCAACATTGAAAGACAATCCATGGAATGGCAGAAGATATTGCAAATCATTAATTTGATTATATATATGTCCATATATGTATATATGTGTGTGTGTGTGTGTGTGTGTGTGTGTGTGTATGCATATATATGTATATCCAAAATACTTAAAGAACTCATACAACTCAACAGCAAAAAACCCAAATAATGTAATTTAAAATGGACAAATCGCCTGAATCGACATTTTCCAAAGAAGATATACAAGTGGCCAACAGGTATATGAAAAAGTGCTCATCACCACTAATCATCAGGGAAGTTCAAATCAAAACCACGATGAGTTATCACATCACACTTGTTAGAATGTCTGTTACCAAAAAGACAAGACATAAAAAGTGCCGGTGAGGATGTAGAGAAAAGGGAACTCTTGTACGCTGTTGGTGGGAATGTAAAGTGGTACAGCCAGTATTTGAAAACAGTATGTAGGTTCCTCAAAAATTAAAAATAGAACTACATTATGACCCAGTAATTCCACTTCTGGATATATATCCAAAAAAATGAAATCACTATTTTGAAGAGATATGTGCACCTCCATGTTTATTGCAGCACTACTTACAATATTCATGACGTGAAAACAGTCTAAGTGTCCATCAATGGACGAATGAATTTTACTTAATGTTGCATATATACATTAGAATATTGCTCAGCCGTGAAAAAGAAAGAAATCCTGCCATTTGCAACAACACGGAAAAAGGCCGTTATGCTCAGTGAAATATCAGACACAGAAAGTCAAAGACCGCATGATCTCAAGTCAAATACTGCATGTTGAAATTAAAGTTCATCACTCTCACCTCTCAGGAGGTGCTATTCAAAGTGTGGTCAGAGGATCAGGTGCAGTGACATCACCTGAAAGCTGATTAGAAGTGCAGAATCTCACACTCAACCCCAGGCCTACCAAATCAGAATCTGCATTTATCAAGATCCCCAGCTGATTCATAAGTACATTAAAGTTTGATAAGCACTGGTGGAGGTGCTTCTGCAAATGAGTTTTTGTTTCTGTATGTCCAACTCACTCACCTATGAGACAAAGGAGCAGATATCCACAGCTCCTTTTGGGAATAATCCTAGCTTTTATCCAGTAAACTTCCAAGGAAAATGTAATAAAAAAATTAGATAACCAACAAGGACCTACTGTATAGCACAGGGAACTCTGCTCAGTATTATGTAACAACCTAATTGGGAAAAGAATTTGAAAAAGAATAGATACATGTATGTGTATAACTGAATCACTTTGTTGTGCAACTGAAACTAACACAACATTGTCAATCAACTATACTCCAATATAAAATAAAAAGTTAAAAAAAATCAATCAATCAATCAATTTGAAAGAAAAAAGAAATTCACTTCATAGAAAGTAAGAGAAAATGTTCTCTGGAGACCCAATAGGTTTATTTTCCTTTGTGAAGAATCTGATGCTATATATGTGGAATCTAGAAAAATGGTACAGATGAACTGGTTTGCAGGGCAGAAATAGAGACACAGATGTAGAGAACAAACGTACGGACACTAAGGCGGGGAAGCATGTGGGGAGGGGGGTGGTGGTGGGATGAACTGGGAGATTGGGATTGACATATATACACTAAAATGTATAAAATAGATAACTAATAAGAACCTGCTGTATAAAAATTAAATAAATAAAATTCAAAAAAAGAGAATCTGATGCTAAAATTAACTCTGCTGTAATTTTGCTGTTTCTGCTCTGTCTTCTGAGAATAAAATATGAAAATGCAAAAAAAAAAAAAAAAAAGGATATCTATGAGTTACACCTAAATGAAGCATCCCTTGAGGTTAATAAGCGGTTTTCTGATCAAACATGGAAAGCAATGTCATTTGATGTCAGCTAATTACTTTGCAAATCATATGTCATATTCATTCAAATAGTGACAAATAGGCTCCCCTGTCACTCCACCAAAACCAACACTTGTAGTCATACATGATTTCTGTCCCAGTCTCATGAAACTGTTCATAATGACACTTTCATAAAACCGTTTCCAGTGAGAGGAAGAAAACCTGAAAATTATTTTTTAAATATTCCTTGGGAGTTATCTGTAACATTACAATAGTTTTCAATAAAAGCCAGAAATTCCACAAACTTGACTCTTACCTCAATATGCCCCACGACTATTATCTATGATAAGAATAACCTGGCATAATAAAAAAGAATGAAATGTTGCCATTTTCAGCAACATGGATGGACCCAGAGAATATCAAACTAAGAGAAGTTAGAGAAAGACAAATATTATATGATATCACTTATATGTGGAATCTAAAAAAATAATACAAATGAATCTATTTACAAAACAGAAACAAACTCACAGACATACAAAACAAATTTACAGTTACCAAAGGGGAAAGGATGGGAGGGATAAATTAGGAATTTGGGATTAACAGATACAAACTACTTTACATAAAATAGATAAGCAATAAGGATTTACTGTATAACACAGGGAAGTATATTCAATATCTTGTAATAACCTATAATGGAAAATAATCAGAAAAAATATACATATATATGTATAACTGAGTCACTTTGCTGTACACCTGAAACTACCACAATGTTGTAAATCAACTACACTTCAATTAAAAAAAAAAAGAAGAACCCAGCATATTAATACCCCAGCTTCCTCGCACCCACGCATCTTTGGGGAACAGGCCTGAAAAGCTGAATGCTTCACAAGACCACACGTGATTCTTAGCAACAAGAAACTGTGAGAAACTTGGCAAGTTGTTCTGACACGTTAGAGGGTATCAGATTCACCAGGACGCACCTTTCGTTAAAAAGAGCACGTTTCTGGATCCCAGCCTGAGATCCTGGTTCAGTGAACTGGTGGAGAAGCACGAGACCTGCGTTTTAAACAAACTGCCCAGGTGACTGACTTCAATGAAATGTTCAACCCCCACCTCTGGAAGGGCACTGAGTGGGGACATCCCCCCACCCCTGCAGATTTTGGCCCCCTCCCACAGCTGTTCCCAGGCAACAGTTTACCGGCTTAGATTTCTGATGGTTATGGATCAGACCTTTACAGCCCAATTTAACACAAAATGTGTTCTTGCCTCAATGACGTTGCCGACTAGTTCCCTGTAATATTCCTATCAACAACTGAACTCCCGAGCAGTCCTTCCGTCCGTCAGCAGTTAAGGTTCCCGTCCTCAAAGCCCAAATTACCCTTGAAAGGTAATGGAAAAATTCCTCATGCCCCATCCAACGCCAGCTTCTGGACAGACCCTTGTTGTCTACCTGCTGCTTGTCTTGGGGAGCCCTGTCAATGTTGTTGGCCTTTTCTTTGTTTAATTGATCGGTGGTTTTCATAATTATTTTTAGCTATGAGACTCTTTTTCTTTTTTTCAAGAAATATCTTAGGGCTTCCCTGGTGGCGCAGTGGTTGAGAATCTGCCTGCTGATGCAGGGGACACGGGTTCGAGCCCTGGTCTGGGAAGATCCCACATGCTGCGGAGCAGCTGGGCCCGTGAGCCACAACTACTGAGCCTGCGCGTCTGGAGCCTGTGCTCTGCAAAAAGAGAGGCCGCGATAGTGAGAGGCCTGCACACCGCGATGAAGAGTGGCCCCCGCTTGCCACAACTGGAGAGAGCCCTCGCACAGAAACGAAAACCCAACACAGCCCCAAATAAATAAATAAATAAATAAATTAATTAAAAAAAAAAGAAATATCTTATATGGAACTCCAATAAAATACAAAAATAAAACTGCTGTGAATAAGATGGTGGGGGAAAAGGGAATGCAGGCAGCCTTCCCAGTCTCTCTCTCTTTCACACACACACACACACACACACACACACACACACACACACACACACACACACACCCTCGACCCCAAGGCAGTACTATATACAATCTTATGGCTCCACGGAAGACAATCTGAAAACCTCTGCGCTAGGTCATGCATTCAACTTTGGGGTACAGCATTGGACTGCCTTCCTAGGTTTAAGTGTCTGACTTTAAATCTACCTTCAAAATGTTACAGATGACTTATTTGCAAAGCAGAAATAGTCACGGATGTAGAAAACAAACTTACGGTTACCGAGGGGGGAGGGGACGGGGGATGGGATGAATTGGGAGAGTGGGACTGACATAAGCACGCTACTACGTATAAAAGAGACGACTAATGAGAACCTGCTGTATAGCACAGGGAACGCTACTCAGTGCTCTGTGGTGACCTAAATGGGAAGGAAATCTAAAAAATAGGGGATACATGGATGTGTATAACTTATTCACTTTGTTATACAGCAGAAACTAACACAACAATGTAAAGCAACTATATTCCAATAAAAATTAATTAAAAAAATAAATCTACCTTCAAAAGTACAGTGGACACTTGAAAAACATGGGGATGAGGGGAACCGACCCTCCACACTCAGTCAAAACTCCAAGTGTAATATAATTTGCCCTCGGCCCTCTGTATGTGTAATACCTAGTTCGTCCGTATCCAGGATCCCACATCTGCAGACTCAACCACTGATCATGTAGGTACCGCAGTATTTACTATCGAAAGAGCTCCAGGTCTAAGTGGACCCACGGATAGTTCAAACCTGTGTTGTTCAGGGTCAGCTGTGCTGTTCTGCGTCTTGTAAAAATGACTAGTGAAACTGACACTTATGTTCACAATTCCAGTTCTAACTTAATCCCACAGGTTTGGTTAAAATTCCTTTCCAAACATTTTTTAGTCAGGCCCACTCAACTACTTACCAAGCTTGGGTTATTACAGACTTATATACAGTCTCAGAAAAAATAAATTAACAACTTAGAGTTAGAAATCATTATCTGCAATGGCATCGTGACTGATGCTATTTTTAAACTTATACTTTTTCAGCACTAGTATAGGGGAATACAATTGATTTTTGCACTTTGGCTTCCTATTCTGCAAACTTGCTAAAGCTCATTGATTACTTCCAGTACCTTTTTCGAGGTTCTTTGGAGTTTTCTACACAGGCAATCATGTTATCTTCTAATATTAACACTTTTATTTCTTGTGCTTACACAATGGCAGGCACTGGCTAAGGCCTCCAGTACGATGTGGAATAGGAGTGGCGCGGGGGGACGTTCTTGCCTCGTTCCCCATCTCAGAGGGAAATCGTTCTGTCTGTCATGATTAAGTATGATGTCAGCTGTGGGCCTTTTGAAAATGCTCGTTATCAGGTTAAGGAAGTCCCGCCCTATCCCTAATTTGCAAGAGTTTTTATCATGAACAGATGTTGACTATTGTCAAAAAGATGGCTTTCTTCTTCTTCTGTATGTTGATATGGTGAAGTTTACTGACTGATTTCTGAATATAGCTGACATCTTCGTTTGGGTCTCAAAGCCTTTGCTGTGTCTCAAAAGCCTGCGGCTCAGAGGTGAGCCTTGGACTTCCGTGGTTCAGACAGAAGCAGGGTCCCTCTTCACCAGCCAACTTCTCTCAACTGCTCCCACCCTCTCGCATGCTCACGGCCTCTTTTCCTGGACGCTCTGGCCAGAAACACAGGGCTTCTCCGAGTTTTAGCCGCCTACACTGAGAGCGTTACGCTTCTCTGGGACTGAGGCCTGCCCTCAGAGCAAGACGAGAGAGAAAGAGAAGAAAGAGAACGAGGGTACCCCACACGGTTCAGATCCCAGGGTCTCCTTTTTCTAGTCCCTCAGGGAAGACAGGTGTGGCATTACTCTAGGAGTTTTCACCTCCCATGTCAGGCTGTGCAGTTCAGGGCCATAAGAGAAAAGACTAAAAACTGGAAAACACAATCCACTTTCGGTCACCTCTCCAGTATCTCACTCCCCAACCCCTCTTTTATGTTTACTTCTAAGTGTCTTCAGGTAGCTGGGCTGTTTTTTTTGTATTTTGCCCAAATATTTTCAGTTGTAAGGGGGGTGGGGGGGGGGCGGGGAGAGGATATAAGTTTGCATTTATACTATCTTGGACAGAACCAGAAGCCAGAAGAATCTGTACATAAAACTCCATCTGCATGGCCACACGAAAAGTACCAGCTGATTGCCTGCCTTAATCAACCAATTTCTAGAGCTGAAGAATGATGACCCTGGAGCACAGTTTCACTGAATAACTGTAACATTATGGGCATATTCAGTGTAAGCACCAGAGGACAACGTTGAGAACTTTTACTAGGAGGTGGTCCCAGTCCCTCCCTTACACCTGAAGTCCATAATCTGTATTTGGGGGGAATCAAACCCATCTATACATCTAATCCCTTAAACTTCTGTCAACCAAATTTTGCTTTTTTTGAGCCATTTTGATATTTCAGACCTTAGTGGAGGCTTGGTTTTTCCCTCCCCGTAAAACAGTAAGTGGCCATCTGCCAATGTGAAACTAGCACAGAAATCTTCAGAGGGCCACGTTGGGTTGGCAACTTCAGATGCAAAAGTTCACGGATGCATTCTAAACTTGGCAACTATTGCTTTTTGTTTTTGTTTTTTTTTAATAAATTAATTTATTTTTATTTATTTTTGGCTGTGTTGGGTCTTCATTGCTGCGCTCGGGCTCTCTCTAGTTGCGGCAAGCAGGGGCTACTCCTCATTGTGGTGCGTGGGCTTCTCACTGCGGTGGCTTCCCTTGTTGCAGAGCACGGGGTCTAGGCGTGCGGGCTTCAGTAGTTGTGACTTGCAGGTTCAGTAGTTGTGGCTCATGGGCTCTAGAGCGCAGGCTCAGTAGTTGTGGCGCACGGGCTCAGCTGTTCCGCGGCATGTGGGATCTTCCTGGACCAGGGATTGAACCCATGTCCCCCACACTGGCAGGAGGATTCTTAACCACTGTGCCACCAGGGAAGCCCCTCGGCAACTATTGTTGATTTGCCTTCTCCACTCCTACAAATCACCTGGTGTTACGTGTGTTTACAGAAATTAGAATTATTCAATCTTAAAGGTATTCCTACATACCATTTTTCATAAAAGAAAGGGATGGGGGGTAGGCACTGAGCGAAAAAGCAAAGGAAGTTTTGTTGAATGTAAAAAAACTGGAATAATCTAAGCCAAAGAAATAACATAAGATTATAACCCAATAGGTAAAATAAATAACCATGAGTCCATACTGGTATAAGTAAGTCTTTGAACAAATAAATAATAAATGGATAAATATGAGGTAATAGACAAATCTCCCATGCAAAAGAATTTCAAATCTTTTACGTAGCTATTCCCCCTGAAGGAGATGGAGCCTAACGCCCATCCCATAAGCGTGAGGTGCAATGGTGATTTCTGCCACAGAGCACAGGATGGAAAGAGGGGAAAACAGAAAGAGTAACTTTATAATGGAGAAACCTGAAAAACACCATCTCATTCAGGTGATCACAGTTCATATACCCTCAACAAGATGCGATGAGAATGACCCTCTACCTCCTAAAACCCTGGTATAACTTTGAGAAAATATCAGAAACATGCAATATAGTGGATGCTACCATACACCTGACCTGTACTCTTCAAAACAGTCAAGGTCATCAAAAACAAGAAAAGCGTAAAAAACTGTCACAGCCAAGATGAACCCAAGAAGAAAAGACAACTAAATGTAATGTGGTGTCCTGGAAGGGGTCCTAAAAAAGGTTAAAATGAGATAAATCTGATTAATATATGGGCCTTATTTGATAATAATATACCAATATTGGTTCATCAGTGGTGTCAAATGTACCATTCTAATGTAAGCTGGTAATAACAGGGGACACTGGGTGTGGAGCTTATGAGAACCCTCTGGACTATCTTCATAACGCTTCTGAAAATCCAATCCTATTCTAAAAAAAAAGTTTATTTCAAAAACAAATTCAGTCTTCTGTTGCTTTTAGGTATTATAAAATTATTTATTTATTTATTTAACATCTTTATTGGAGTATAATTGCTTTACAGTGGTGTTAGTTTCTGTATTTTTTCTTCCATTATTTACCAATAATAAAATAACAAGAAGTACCTGGGGAAAAAAAAAAAGCAAATTCAAGGCTGAGTTTCTTCTGCAACCACCCAGTCCCCATCTGAAGTAAAGAACGTGTCTTCTTCCCATTTTAAATTTGTAAAATGCAAAGTGGAAACAACACTTCCAAAATGCCCCTTTGGATCATCCTCAAAACTGGCATATGGCAAGCTAATTTAGTGTGATAGAAACATGTACTTTGCTGATTCTGTATTTCTCCCTACAAGAAAAATAGTCAAGCTTTAAGTGTTCCCTCGTCTGTAAGGGTTTGTGTTGCTGGGTGAAATCTGAAGTTGTCTGCAGATGACTCCACTTTCTGGCTTCTGTTTTCAAACCCCTGAATCCTCTAAGTATATTATAGTAGGCAGTCCTCGCGTGGCGTGAGAGAAGAGAGGGCTGTATGGGAGAAGATGGGATACAGGAGGAGAGAGAGAGGGGAAAGTGTGGCTCCTAAATCAGGTAGCATGGGGACCTTAGAAGTGTCTGAGTAACCTTAGAAGTGTCTGAGTAACAGGATCCCTAAACCTGCTTCCTCTCAGCTTCCTGGAAAATGGCCAGACCTCAGTGGACAAAATGGACCAACCTAGGAAGTCTGGACTCAAAACACTGGATGTCCAGGTCTTAGCAAATATGCTGATGTCCAAACTGACAACAAGCTGCCGAAATGCCAGTACAGAACACTCAACCCCCAAGAAACGCCAAATTTGATTGAGATTCAATTTCTTGCTAATGCACTGAGTTAGCAACTGAAGGTCAAATGTCATCAGATTTTGTAAAAATAATTTAATCTTTTTCACCGTTTGTTCAGTAAAAATTGCATCTCCTTCAGTTACAAAGCATAACAGAGCACTACCTAAAGAGCATCAACCCCTCCTGCCCTCTGAGCTGAAGGAAATGTTGCTTGTAAATATCACGCCAGGCAGAAGAAAGCGAAAGGGTCCTTAAAAGATGCTCTCAGCAAGCATTTTATAGTTACAGAATCACTATTGAGCAAACTGATTATATGCCAGAAATGTGCTAGTACTTTGCAGATATGATCTCAATGCTTCCTATTGTATGGGAAGAGGCAGGTAGGTCAGTCTCACTCTGAGATGTGGGAGATGCATCTCCAAGAGGAAAGTCACGTGCTCACAGTGATGCTGATAATAATTGTCAGAACGAGAGCCAATCCACTGCCGCAGACATGGGACGCACTCTGAGCCTGTCCTCTTTTTTTTTTTTTGAATGGATTCTATTTATTCTTTTTTTTTTTAACATCTTTATTGGAGTATAATTGCTTTACAATGGTGTGTTTTAGTTTCTGCTTTATAACAAAGTGAATCAGTTATACATATACATATGTTCCCATATCTCTTCCCTCTTGCGTCTCCCTCCCTCCCACCCTCCCTATCCCACCCCTCTAGGTGGTCACAAAGCACTGGGCTGATCTCTCTGTGCTATGCGGCTGCTTCCCACTAGCTATCTGTTTTACATTTGGTAGTGTATATATGTCCATGCCACTCTCTCACTTTGTCCCAGCTTACCCTTCCCCCTCCCCATATCCTCAAGTCCATTCTCTAGTAGGTCTGCATCTTTATTCCCATCTTGCCCCTAGGTTCTTCATGACTTTTTTTTTTTTTTTTAGATTCCATATATATGTGTTAGCATACAGTATTTGTTTTCCTCTTTCTGACTTACTTCACTCTGTATGACAGTCTCTAGGTCCATCCACCTCACTACAAATAACTCAGTTTCATTCCTTTTTATGGCTGAGTAATATTCCATTGTATGTATGTACCACATCTTCTTTATCCATTCATCTGTTGATGGACACTTCGGTTTCTTCCATGTCCTGGCTATTGTAAAAAGAGCTGCAATGAACATTTTGGTACATGACTCTTTTTGAATTATGGTTTTCTCAGGGTATATGCCCAGTAGTGGGATTGCTGGGTTGTACGGTGGTTCTATTTTTAGCTTTTTAAGAAACGGCCATACTGTTCTCCATAGTGAGCCTGTCCTCTCCTGAATGTCAAGCTTCACAGCTTTCTTTGACCTTCTCTGCATCTGCCATTTCATCCTGGGCTTCTCCTTCCTTGCACGACTTGCCAAGATGGGCAAGCTCATCTCTGTTTTTCTTCAGTTGTGTCTTCCTTGGATGAAGGCAAGATTGGGGCCAAAAGAAATTCCCTTTCATTTTGGAATCAGAATCGGTTGATGGAAAAATGAAATTGCTACACAAACTACCCCACACACCGCAAAGTGTGGACTCATAAGGGATCGCTGAGGCACCCCAAACACCCTTGTGTGTCTTCAAGACACACCCCTTTCACTGGATGGATAACATTTGGTTTGGGCATCAGAAACCATGAAAAAGCCGAGCTGATATTATAGAAGTTGGACGTTTTGGGTCAGACAAAAATCACACAGAAACTTTCTCCAAGCCAGAGGAGGGCCACCACCACTGCCTGCACTTACCTCTTAACCAGCTCCCTAAGGGGAGACACAAAACATCATCATGTCCCTCTACCATGACAGATGCTGCCGAATACACAAGCACCCTAGAAACTGAAACGGTTTTGAACATGAAACATCTCTTTCAAAAATGATAATATAATAAATGATGGTTCTTAGAGATTATGACCTTACGTAAGGGACATTATTAGAGGCACTGCAGCTGTTTAGTGAAAGTGTGTTTTTTTTCCTACTGCTTCCTGCTAATTTTTTTTACCCTTCTGTGCCAAGAAAATTTACTACATTTTTTTTCATTATTTCCCTTGTGTCAAGTGGAACTTTTTCATCCAAATCTCACTGCTCAGGCCCATATGTCTCTTCTTTCTTCTTTTTGTATTTTTTTTAAGATACCACATAACAAAAATGTTTCTCTTATATTAATTTTGTTACTCAGGCAAAGTAAACCATCACTCCTCGGTATGTCATATAAAAGCCAGAAGAGTAGTGACTCACTCATGCAGAGATTTTATTTAAAACATTTGCTCTGTGGTCGGAGTAGATTAAAGACAGACCAGGTTGCCCTCGGAGCTGTGCTGGGGCAGTGAGTGAAAGATGCTGCCACTTGGTAGATCAACCACATGCAGCTCCTATGACAGTAACTGTCCTCAGTCCCCTCTCTCCCTCCTTTGACACTGGGACACCTGCATTCAGCAGACTCAGGTGTACTGACCTTGTGAATATGAAGGGTTCCTGGAAGGATCCGACACTTTCATTCGGTGACCAAAAATGAGATGGCGAGTAAAAGAGGATTGGGGTTTCCCTAAGGGACCCAGAGGGCATATGCAGAAAGAAAAAGCAGAAAATGGGGAGGGATGAAAAGGGAAAATCAAAAGAAAAATGAAAGGAAAGGAATAAACCAAGACAGAGCAGTAAGACAAGTTTCCATTGTTCTTCCTCTGTGCCAGAGAGAGTCTGGAATTTTAAATGATTGCAAATTGAGCAGCTCGTGGGTAATCGATTTGGTCTCCACTGGTAGGGGTCAGAAACCCATGACATGCAAATAATATTTATAGTTGAAACAAGGAACAGATGAAGTCCATGGAACAGAATGAATCCCTGCTTTCTGATTTTTATAGAAAAGCACAAATTCCAACATCTGAGACAGACCCAGTCAGAAAATTGCACAGGGCAGAAGCTTACGTGTGGATAAATATCCATAACTTTCAGTGCTATGAGTCTACGTGACATTTATCTCAGGTCTATCAAGTAAACAAATTCATAAAAATCCACTCAACCGATTTTGTGTCAGTGCCTCCATTTTCAAATTTACACTTGTTCTAGAGGCATTTTTCTTCTTTCCTTCCATTATTCCTCTGTTTTTAATTCCTTTAAAATATATATATATACAAAGCAAATCACTGATTTCTTCACACGTAAATTCTGAGCTGCTGAAGACAGAAGTTGGAAACTGTCAATAAGATCACAGAACCTGTGGATTAGAAAGAATCCCCGTGCTCATCTAGCTGGACCTCTGACTCAGGGCTGTTAATATAACATATATTAGTATCTGTTAATATATGGTCACCAAAGAGAACATGCTTGTATATTTTCACTAATAAGGAACCCGCTCTTTCATGGGTCCATTTTTCCATTGTTCATGTATCTATGTATTAAATACATATTTTAAGCACTTCCACAGGTGCTGGGAATAACGTAATGAATAGGAAACTCCTAAGGCAGCGATAAGTGGAATTCAAAGCACTGAAATAGAATAACGTGAGAGTGACTGCATAGCTCCTAAAGATCAGGAAATCAAGGATGGCTTCTTGTAGGAGATGACATCGGGGTTCAGAGAGAAGAGTGTTCTAAGCAGAAGGAATAGCTGAGATGAAGGGTCTTTAGCAAAAGAAGACGTGAAATAAGCAATGTAACAAAAAACAAGCGCTGGATCAGATCAAGGATGCTGAAAGACAAAGCTGGAATGGTGGGCAGAGGCCATTCAACGCTGGCCTTTGCGGGGTGGAATAAGTATTGTGGGTTCTCTTCTAAGTGCGATGGGAAGCTGGTATTTAAATTTTTAATTAAACAATTTTAAACAGGGGACATTAGTGCTCATGTGTAGAGAACAGAATCCAAAGCAACAGGAGGAGAAGCAATGACACCAACTGCAAGGTTATTGTGGTAAATCAGAAAAAATATGTATGTTCTGAGCTTGGATTGTGACAGTGATCCTGGTGATAGAAGTGGGTGGATTTGGAATATACTGCGGGATCAGGGATAACAAGACTCTCTAAGACATTTGCTTTGAATAGCTGAGCAGGTGGTGGTACAATTTTCTGACATGTGGAAAACTGAGGGTTGGCCAGGCTTGCAGGCAATGTATGTAGCCCAAGAATTCTGCTTTGACCCTATTGTGTTTGAAACGCCTGCCGTGTAGACAACTGGCTGTACAAGTCTGCAGTTCTAGGCAGAGACCAGATTTTTGAGGCATCTGCATTTTGCAAGACAATTCAAGTATTAGTATGCTACTCCTAATATTGAAATGAGATTCTCTCCCCTACAACTGCCTACTGGTCCTACGTTTGTCTTGGGTCAGGGAGGAGCTAGTTACTTGCTTAACAAGCCTCCAAATATTTGAAAGAATGAAAACCACTATTTCCTACACATCTGGTATATGCCAAGTACTTTGCATATAATTTCTTATTGGGACATTATAGGATATATAAGGGCATGCATTAGTGTTGCAACTTTAAAGAAAAGGAAACCAACCGGGGCACAGAATGTACCTCATCCAAGATCACAGAGCTGCAAAGTAAAGGAGCTGAGTTTCACTTTAGGTCTGTTTCCCAAGGTCATGACTACACTCTGCCTTCCAGACACAGATGAATAAACACTAGTGCCCTCAAGTGTTCCTCACGCAGCAGGGCTTTCAGAACATTTTACCATTCTGAAAGAACCCTGGTCGCTTCCTACATCAGCAAGATCTCTCATTAAATTTTGGTCCTTCCAATGAACACATCTGATCTGACCAAGGAGGAGTACACCCATCTTCTGGTCAGAGGCCTTCTTAGAATGATGCTGGACATTGCATTAGAGTAACCGCATCACACTGCTGGCTCATATAAAATTTGTGGTCAACTACTGTCTAGCCAGGGCTCCCACATCCTATACTTGTGCTATAATTTTTGTTGCCTAAATTAAAAATGTCGAGATATTTGAAACCTGAGTCGTTTAACTAGCATATTAGTTATTCCTTCCACTTCTGCTGCAAATGCAAGTCTGAGAAATGACCCTTTTGTCTATGTCCCATTCATTGACTGAAATAATATTTGAATTATAGAATCAAAACTTTAATGTCATAAAAATCATAGCTAGGATGTATTGTTTCAGATATTATTCCAAGTCTCAGTTTCCTCATCTGTAAGATGGAAATCGTAACAGTAGCAAGGAGCAAATGACAGATTGCCTGTGAAATGCTTAGCCATGAGGTCATATTTATCTACTGCTCAAAATGTTGGAAGAGCACCTTATTTTAAGATGTCGTATTCACTCTCTGGTAGTAAGCCACTCTCTGGTCTAACCATGGAACACTGTATTGAAAAAGTATACAGAAACCAAAGTTAATATGCCAAAAGCAGCTTTTCCATAGAAAACAAGGGCAAAGGATTTTAATATATCGTGGAGAGTCGCAACTACTGCTTAATTGCCTGCTGGTGGTCACACCGGTAACATGCCTCCCATTCTATCCCAACAAGGAAAGGGGTTATTTTAGGAACCCACAGGAAGAAGATCCTGAGGAAGGACAGTAACCGAAGGAAGGCTCTCAAGTCCCTCTCCCCACTCCACGCGGCCGACTTGTGTCCCGCCCACAGCCTGCGCTTCTGTCTTAGCTAGGGTTCCCCAGAGGCAGATCACGTGACAAGGATTCAAATGCAAGTTGTTTAAAAGATTTCTTGGGAAACACCAAGAAAATGGGGAAGTGAGACAGGGAAGGAAAAGAAATAAAGCATTGTAACCAAGCTAGTTCCCACTGATAGGAGACACCCTAATTCCTGCT
>NW_006774279.1:97244-154164 GCF_000442215.2 Lipotes vexillifer | reverse complement strand
TTCCTGCTGGGGAGCTCTGGGGTCCAGTGCAGAATTTGTGCCTTGGCGTTACATCATACCCCAGTTAGTTCATTCTGCACTAACCCCCATCAGTCACTGGATGGCGTTTCAGGCGGCCGCTCCTTCCCAAGCACTTCCATAGTGTCCGGAGCGCCAGTCAAGCACCTGCACTGCAAGATGTAGTGGGACCTGGGAGGCTGCAGAGGCAGCACAGCCAGAGGAGGGTTCCCTGAGCCTCCACACTCTCCAACAACCTAGATGATCAGGTGTCCACTTTCCTCGTCAGGATGCGTGGCCCAAAGAAGCCTGAACATGAAACATGTAGGCTCTGGACAACTCAACCTGAACAACAGCAACAACAAACACTTCAAGTACGTAAAGGACAATTCTCCAAAGAAGATACACCAGCGGCCAATAAGCACACAGAAAGACGCTCCACATCATTAGTCATTTGGGAGATGTACATCAAAAGTGAGATGCCACTTCATGCCCGCTAGGATGGCTACTATCCAAAGAGGGGAGGAGGGGTGACAACAGGAAGTGC
The DNA here is from genome assembly GCF_000442215.2 of Lipotes vexillifer. Taxonomy (NCBI): domain Eukaryota; kingdom Metazoa; phylum Chordata; class Mammalia; order Artiodactyla; family Lipotidae; genus Lipotes; species Lipotes vexillifer. Next base: position 153,620 of record NW_006774279.1, on the reverse strand, counting down.
AGGGGAGGAGGTGGGGAAAGTGGAGTCCTTGTGCACTGCTGGTGGCGTGCTAAAGTGCAACCACCGTGGTAAACAGGAAGTCTCCCCCAAAATTAACTCAAACAGTTAAGTGGAATTGGCATATGATCCAGCAATGTCACTCCTGGGCATAAACCCAGGAAAAGAAACGAAATGAGAGACTCATAACGGGTACTTGTACATCAATGGTGGAAACAACCCAAGTGTCAACAGATGAATGGATTCTTTAAATGTGGTATACGCATACGATGGAATATTACTCAGCTAGAAAACGGAATGAAATTCTTTTTTTAGATTTTTTTTTTTTTGATATGGACCATTTTCTTAAGTCTTTATTTAATTTATTACAATATTGCTTCTGTTTTACGTGTTGATTTCCTGGCCATGAGGCATGTGGGATCTTAGCTGCGCGACCAGGGATCGAACTCACACCCCCTGCATTGGAAGGCAAAGTCTTAACCACTGGACTGCCGGGGAAGTCCCAGGAATGAAATTCTAATACATGCTACAACATGGATGAATCTTGAAAACATTATGCTAAGTGAAATAAACCGGATACCAAGGACAAATATTGTACGACTGCACTTATAAGAAGTATCTAGAATAGGCAGATTCACAAAGACAAAAAGTAGAATGGTGGTTACCAGAGGCTGGGGGAGAAGGAATGGGGAGTGATTGTTTCATGGGTACAGAGTTTCTATTTGGGAAGAGGACAAGTCCTGAAAATGGGTAGTAGTGACGGATACCCAATAATGTGAATGTACTTAATGCCACTAAGTCTTACATTTTAAATGATCAAAATAACAAATTTTGCTATGTATATTTTACCACAATAAAAAGATCAAACAAGCTCACATTTTTTAAAAAAAACTAAAAATTGAAGACAAATTCTTAACAAAGAAAGTTTGGAACCAAGCAACGCAGCATATTTAAACCAGGACTGCAGGGACTTCCGTGGCAGTCCAGTGGTTAAGACTCCACGCTTCCGCTGCAGGGGATGTGGGTTCAGATCCCTGGTTGGGGAACTAAGCTCCTACATGCCACGCAGCAGGAAAAAAAAAAAAAAAAAAAAAAAAAAAAAATTAACCAGGACTCCTATCTGAACGCCAGAAGCTTAAATGTATAAAAGCATGAGTTTGCAAAGTACCACATTTCAAATGTGGGAACATGTACATTTTAATAAGCCAACAACTTTTACACCTGGTGCCAGATTTCTCCTTCATTACTGCTATGAACTTGATAATATGACCATTTTCTTTCAAAGTTTCATTTCTATTACATCACCAGGTCCTATCTGGTCAAAATTAACATGGAATCAAGTCCAGAGTAGCATTCGACCTTCATTTCTTGCTAAACTATCAATATTTTTAATGGGAATCTTATCCCAAAATTTCATACGCCCATAATTTACCAACTACTCAACTTTCTATTTTGCCTTCTCCTTCACAAAATTGGTAAACACATCTTGTCAACTTTTGCTTTAGCAGAATAAACGTTACAGTGAGTATGAGGCTTTTTCCATGAAGATGCTCCAACGGCAAAGTCTGTCTTCTACCCTCCCTTTCCTCCCAGCACCCTAGTCCACCACTTGCCAACCCCTCTGACATGAACCTTGATCTTCCCCTCATGATGAGCAGACGTTTCCATTCATAACAAAATAAGCAATCTTATATGTGAAAGCCATCCGATATTTGAAAAATAGCAGTTATAGGATAGATACTTTACCAAATGCTTTCATGCTTCAAAATGAAGTTATTTAGTAAACGAAGTAGATGTATAAATGCTGATTTGAAAAGATACAGCCAGTGACAAGGATGAGAAAGGGACCTGGTGCCCTTCTATAAATACAGCACATTGTTTTCGCTATAAAGACGATACGTATTTATGCTAAAAATTCAAACAGTGTATAGAGCTGTCTAGTGAAAAGTAGTTTCTCCCTCCAGCTCTCAGACTCCCATTTTCACTCCCCAGAGCTAATCACAAATTGTATTTCCTAGGTATCCTTTACAGACATTTTATATGGAAATATAAACATATGCATAAATCATTATCTATCATGCATAAATGCTGATTTGAAAAGATTTTGAGTGGAAAAAACCAACAAATTATATGAGTATGCATACTATAGTCTCATTTGTGTAAAGTATGATATACTTATGCATATGTATATTTTTATAATTGTATATAAAATGTCTGAAATGATACACAGGAAAAGAATTTGTGATTATCTCTGGAGAGATAAAAATGCGAGTCTGGAGACAGAGGTGGAAAATTACTTTTCACCATACACTTCTACATACTGTTAGAATTTTTAGCATAAATATGTACTGTCTTTATCACAAAAATAATGTATTTATAAAAAGACATGCAAATCAAACTGGGGTCCGTTTTTCCTCTCTGTCACTAGCTATAAGTTAGCAAAGTCACTTAATCTTTCTGAACTTCATTTTTTCCTCCATAAAATGCAATTACTAATTTATTGATAAACCAGTGGTTCTCTAACTGGAAATCCCTAGGGTGTTCTGTAAATACAGATTCCACCCCAAGTTTTATTAAATTGGACTCCCCAGGAGTGAGGTCCCAGAAGGGAAATCTACCAAAGTTCTCCAAATGATTCTGTTGCCCAATGATAGTTACATTCCAAATTATTTTCTATAACTGTTATTTGTTTCTCTCCTGTATTCAGTCATTCAATACTTTTTTAAAATTAATCAATTTCTTTATTTTTGGCTGTGTTGGATCTTCGCTGCTGTATACGGGCTTTCTCTGGTTGTGGTGAGCAGGGGCTACTCTTCGTTGTGGTGCGCGGGCTCCTCATCATGATGGCTTCTCCTGTCGTGGAGCACCGGCCCTAGGCATGCAGGCTTCAGTAGTTGCGGCACATGGGCTCAGCAGTTGTGGCTCGCGAGCTCTAGAGCACAGGATCAGTAGTTGTGGCACACGGACTTAGTTGCTCCGCGGTATGTGGGATCTTCACGGACCAGGGCTCGAACCCGTGTCCCCTACATTGGCAGGCGGATCCTTCACCACTGCACCACCAGGGAAGTCCCTCAATAATTTTTTTTTTTTTTTTGCTGTACGCGGGCCTCACTGTTGTGGCCTCTTTTTTTTTTTTTGCGGTCCGCGGTCCTCTCCCTGCTGTGGCCTCTCCCGTTGCGGAGCACAGGCTGCGGACGCGCAGGCTCAGTGGCCACGGCTCACGGGCCCAGCCGCTCTGCGGCATGTGGGAGCCTCCCGCACCGGAGCACAAACCCGTGTCCCCTGCATCGGCAGGCGGACCCTCAACCACTGTGCCAGCAGGGAAGCCCAATAATATATTTTGATATTGAAATATCATCATGTTTATGGAGGCGCTATGCTCTGAATGTTTGTGTCCCCCCAGAATTCACCTGTTGGAATCCTAACACCCAAAGTGATGCTTTTTGGGAGGTGGAGGCCGTGGGGGATGATTAGGTCCGAACGGTGGAACGCTCGTGAACGGCATCAGCACCCTTATAAAGAGACCCTACAGAGCTCCCTCACCCTGTCCATCACGTGAGAAGTCTCTCCCGACCATGCTGGCACCTGATCTCAGACCTCCAGCCTCCAGAACTGTGAGAAACACATTTCTGTTGTTTAGAGGCTACACAGTCTGTAACATTTTGTTACAGCACCCTGAAAGTGCTAAGACACGGCATTAGGAGTGAAACACAGACCTAAGGGAATTTTCCGTCTGGCAGGGAAAAAAAATACAGCAGAAGTACCAGAGTGAACCAGAGTGCATATCACGTGCCTCAGGATATACTAGCGCCAAACTACACCCCCCATACCTCCTCCTTCTCCCTGCCAGCAGGGAAGCTTGGCCCATTTCAGACTTTCTTACTAGCAGCTATTTCCTACCTGCTTCATGCTTTTGTACAGCCTGGACTCCTTGATGGCACGACGCTAGAAGTTCTTCCTCAGGTGGGAATAGACAGAAGGCTGTGTGATTAAACAGAGAGAAGGGAAAGTCACCCAAGCTGAGCAAAGGTTCACTCTTCTCAGTCAACTGAGTGGCTGGGCTTGGCCACTGCTGGTCAGAAAGCAGGCCCTCATGGGGACAGGGCACAAGTCCTTCAGGAATATCAGACCCCAGGCAGACAGTCTCCCAACCCTGGTAAAGATGGCAGTGCCCCAAAGTGGTACAGAAATAGCAGAGGACAAGCTCTGAAGGTACCGTAAAGCCTGGGACAAAAGGTATCTTGGGGATAACCAGTATCAACTGATGATGGTGAGAAACTGTCCCCTTCATTTCCCCTTATCACCTGGATGCTGTCCGTGACCTTGGAATCTTTATGCAACACCAGTGAGGGTGGGTGTGGGGAAGAGAGGGAGGAAGAGAATAAAGACAAGGAAAGCATCCCAATAATTATCGAAATATACGTCTCCTCAGGCAAGGGACAAAAAAGAGGTTCAGGGTCATAGCTAAGTTCATTTAAGGAAAACATAAGACTATGAAATATAGAACACACTTGGATTTTCTGATTAGATTCATGCAAAGTGACAAGGCATTCAAGATCCTGGAGAAAGGAGAAGGTACAAGTATGTGAATAACTCGGAAAAGAGAGAATTTTAAAATACGTGAAACACTTCTGTTCACATCTGAAACGCTGGGTTAAATCCACTTCACCTGCCTTCACTAACCAAGGTCGTTCGTTTCAAGACTTGCAGGTCCTCCAGTGGCGCGGAGCCGAACCAGTAAGATGTTTGCCCGAGCTGTTTTCCAAGACCTTGGGGCCTGCAGCGCTGAGTCCGGTCTGAGCCGGTTAAGGCTGGACAGGACCACCGACCCTTGACTGGGCATGCGTGAGTGTCCGGAGACCTTTTGCAGGCGCACACGAGGCAGCCTCATGACGCCTGCGCAGAACACTGACGACCGCACCTTTCCCCACGCTGCACATGCCTCCGACTGCCCTGTTTGTGTATTCCTTATCCCGTAAATTCCCCAAGCCCCTTGCTTTCGGCAGGTACATTTGAGATTTGTCCTTCCTTCCCATCGCTTGGCCGCCTTGCAAGTAAACCCTCTCCTTGCTGCAAACGTCGGTACCTCGGAGTTTTGGCTTGCTGTGCATCGGGCAAAATGAACCTGGTTCAGTAACAGTCCTTGCACAGTGATGATGACCCTTCAGAGCACTAGTCCTACTTTCCTATCTGTGCTACTGGAATAAAGCTGTTGCTTATCATTTATTTGAAATAAAATATTCGCTTGTTGAAATTACCATTTAATTGACAAACCTTAATTTTACCTAAGATAATTTTATAAATAATTTTATCTAGATGATTTGATCGTATTATCTTAACTCTACTATAATTTTATCTAAATGATTTGATTGTATTAACTTAACCATCTAACTTGAATTAACCTGAGAAATTCCCTGTTCGTAAATCTTACTTAGTACCTGTGTTCCCTCCTCAAAGCCCCTTAAGTAGGCAACTTTTCAGAACACCAATTGTGCAAACCAAGACATGTCTTTCATGGGTGTAGGAACTTAATTCTCAGTAATAAGCACCCTCTTCATTTCATGGGCTGTGTAAAAAGGTAAAAGATCTAGACCTTGTCTGTCAGCAATTTAGAATTACACTAGGAAAACGTGATTATTGGGAATGAGGAAGGAGATGGTTAGAAGGGATGAAAAAGGAAAGGGGAAGGAAGTAGGGAACAGAGCCAGTAAAGGTATTCTTAAAACAGAGTTTGGAAGAGGTAAAGAATGACGCGCCAAATAGCTATCCTGAGTATCTGGGGGCTAAGAAGGATTTTTGTAAGAAGGCCTTTCAAGTTGGTGTCCAGAGATCTATCACACACGAGTGCAAGGTAATCCTAGCTAAATGTACACCTGCTTCCTTGCAAGTGGCTTCAGCCAGTGCCATGTGCCTAATGCTGAACTTCCTGACGAAATGTCAGGAATCGTGGATTAAAGCCCTGTGACAGTTCGTGTGCAGTGTACACCTGGCCAGGCTACGGTGCTCAATCGCTTGGTCAAACACAAGCCTAGAGGTAACTGTGAAGGTATTTTTTCAGGCGCAACTGACATTAAACCCGCCCACTTGGAGTGAAACAGTTTATCCTCCATCACGTGAGGGAGGCCTTGTCCAATCAGTGAGAGGACTTAAGGGAAAAGACTGAGGTTCTGGAAGGGGAAGGAATTCTGCCTCCCAGCTGCCTTCAGATGAGAGACTGCAGTATCCCTGGGTCTCCAGCCTGCTGACCTACAAATTTCAAACTTGCCAGCCCCACAGTTGTGTGAGCCAGTTCCTTAAGATAAATCTCTCTATCTATCTATCGATTATTCGATCCTATTATTGGCTCTGTTTCCCTGGAGAACCCTGGCTAATAAAAACTGTTTCAGAGTTAAGCAACACTGCAACATTTAAGGGCATTTCCTTTCTTATCAAAGACAGCCACCCTAAGGGAACTTGAATTTCCTTTGTGTTAAACTGCTCGCCTTGCCAACAGTGGCTATGTCTAATCTATGTAACTTTAAGTATGTGATCAATTGATGCTAGCACAGAGACAATTTCCCAAAGCTAAAATGTGGAGCTAAATGTTACCAGACACTGAGAGCTCACAGAATATGGAAAGGACCTTTCCAAGTAAAGAGTTTCAAGTTAAGGATAAAGGTAGCAGAAGGAGCCTAACATTTTCCAAAGCCCCCCCCCTTTTTTTTGGCTGAGTGTTGGGAGGTAACTACAGTATAAAATATTGTAGTGGGAAAAGGTTTTTTTTCTCTTTCTTGCATTAGTGTTATTCACCTATTTCATTTTTAGAGAGAGTTTCGTGATCAGCCAAATATCTTGTGATCAATTAAATCTCCAAAGATTGTATGAGCAGGATTGCGCTTTGACTGCTTTATTTCAATTACCCAGGTCCCCAAATGTCCGTGGCTAATGAAAAGGGGATCTTGTTACCAGTCAAAGTTCCTATCTCAAGGAAATGAAAATGATTACTGGCTTGCATGCCTGTGGGTATTGCCCTAAAGTAAAGCCAAGAATTTCAATTCCAAGTGGTCAAGTTATTCTGTATGCTTCAAAGTTATGGTTTCTACATGGGACAAAAAAAAAGGGGGGCAATCCATCCAAGATTACAATTGCTAATCCCTAAATAAACAGTTCAAATAGATGCTATGGTACAGACTCAGAAGACCGAATGCATGGGAGGGTATCTTACAGTTTATTTGGGGTATGGAAGAAGGGTATGACTTATCTCAATGGATGAATGCAATCAACAAAACAGAGATATGACCACAATTGGATCATGGATGATCAGGGACAAAGTCTACCAGTTTGACTTGAATAAGGAGACATGGGAGAAAAGAACAGAAAAAAATGAAAAGGTAAGAATGTAGAGAATTTCAAATGCCCAATTTAGTACCGTAGGCTTTATTTTGTACCGAAGGTTGTGATCAGTTCACTGGCATGTGATTGATAAATTGGACTTTTGTTGCCAGTTCTTCCTACTTGTAATGAAACTATGTGTCCACATCCCATTCCACATGGCTTTGCAGTGCCTGCCTCTCTTTCTTTGGGCTTGGCCACAGGACTTGACTTGACCAATGAAATATTAACTAATAGGGACCTACAGAGATGTTAAATATGCCTACATGGGTCGGGGTTTGCTTATATATCTTTCCGTAGCCAGGAGAAGAACATACACCAGGTAGCAGCTGATCCCAAGAGAAGGAGCTACATGGGACAGAACTGAATTCAATACAGGTGTGAAGTCAAGCATAGGCAATCCGAGCTGTGCCCAGCAAAACCACCACCACCGACCCACAGACGTGTGAGTGAGAAACACGTCTGTCAGTGTAAACCACTGAGGTTCGGGGCTGTTTGTTACACAGCATTACTACAGCAACAACTGTCTAATAAAAGTGAAAAGTGCAATTTTGGAAAAAAATCAGTCTATCAGTGAGGATGAGGAATACACTGGAAACAAGGTAATTTAGAGACTTATTACAGATCCTCTAGAGGTATTTTGACTCCTCTGACACAATAATCTATAATGTTTAGGATGCAATGGTCCCACATGCCTGGCTTCCAGAGTCAGGAGGCATGGAAGAAATGCCCTATCCCATCTACAGTGCGCACGCAGTCTGAGCAAGGAATAAATCTTTGCTGTGAGAGGCCACTAAGGTTTAGCGCTTGCTTATTTCCTCAGCATAATTCAGACAATCCTAATACAAGAAGGATGTTCCGGGATTAATTCAGCAGCTCTCTGATGTCATGGGCTTTTGTGTTTCCCCTCTTCCCAATTTTTTCTTCTTTTGCAAACAGTGATGTCTCCCCTTAAAGTTTCAAGGTGATTATAGCAGGTCCAGTTCAGGATTAAGTGACATGCCCACATCTGGGTTGGGAGAGAGGCTATAGGAGAACAAGAGTATTTGCCTTTTCAATACCTACACTGAACAGCAGGCTCTGCCAGCCGTGAAGTAGTTCGGAGGAACGGCTTTTGAGCAGGCAGCCAACAGGCCCTCTGAATGCTGCATGAGATGCTACCTACATTTAAGATCTCATCCTGTTATTTACTGAGCACTTCATCTGTGTTGCTTTCTTTCCATAGCTTGCAGACATCATTCCCCCCCTGCCAGCCCCCAAAAGCAACATATCTAAGATGAGTCAGAGAGAAGGTGATGGAATAAAGGTTTGAACCTATCAGGCCTGCCTATCCCTGAACCCTTTGATCCAAATGCCCTGCGTGCTAAGATTTCTGCCCTAATCATTTTTCAGTACTTCCAGACAGCCACTGATTCTGCTGCATGATTCCCCTGTACTACAAAAGAGGCGCGGGGCACAGACACAACAACAAAGTCCCTCCCTGGGGGTCTGAACTAGCCAAGAAGGAAAAAAAAAAGACAGATGATGATTTTTTTTTTTAATGCCAAAGCCGGCTCCAGTGAAGCAAGCGCCTGCTGTCCCATGACTTATAACAGTAAGCGATGCTCGGATTCTGCTGGGCTCCCGAGTCAGCATGCCAGGTCTGTTTGTAATTTCGCGGCTCATAGCATGCCTGTCAGAGGCTTTCCATTCATTTTCACTGACGATTCGCTGGCCTTTTGAAGGCTTTGCGGCTCTCAGAGCCAAGACCCCAGGCTCCAGATTCTCAGAGGCTGGCAGCCCTCATCATTGCACTGTCCATATCCCTGGCTCTCCCTTTGCTTTCTCCAAAGAAAGGGCATCTTGCTACAACTCAAAAAGCAGCAAAAGCTGAAACTGGCCAGGAGGTTGGGCAGTTAAGCCTCTGGTGTTGCTCATCCCCGGAGCATCATTTCCCCCTTAATCACAGTGTCCTGGACTCTTGCTCTCCCGGGACAGCGGTCTGTCTTGATCTCTCTGGGAGAGGCAACAGAACGGCTGTGGTAGAATTTGATGCTGTGTGCAGGACACTGCACTCTTTCTTCAGATTCCCAAATGGCTGCACTCTCCCCTGGGTGGCCTTCCATGCAGACCAGAGCAGTCCCTCTTCCCAGAAAGGAGGCCGAGCTTCCCCTCTGTGGCATCTTGGGGGAAGGGACATCTTTTTGCTGCAGGATCACCTTATATTTTTCCACTTTGGAAGGTGGTTCCCAGAGAAGGAGACCAGACTTTTTTCTGGAAACGCCGATACTATTACTGCCAAGTCAATGGACGGTTCACCCGTTTGCATACTTCTCTCTCAATGAGATTTTTTTAAAGGGAGAATTAGGAGATCTCGGATGGAAGGCAGCAACAAGAGGTGTGTGCCTGTATGGGGACAGAATTCTAAGACTGACTCTCAATGACTCTCACTGGTGTAGGACCCCCTCTCCTTTGACTGTGGCTGGAACTTGTGAATATGATGAGGTATTATGATGATGTTAGGTTATGTGTCCAGAGAGAGGTTGCCCAGGTGCGTCTAAACTCATCACACGTGCCGCTGAAAGGCAGCCAGGTTTCTCTTGCTGAGAGCAGAAGTGGAAGAGATGCAAAGCTTGAGGGGGATTCTACATGAGGGATCCCATGACCAGCCTTGAAGAGGTGATGTTGCGAAGGGGTCTGTGAGAAAGCCTGTGGCAAGAAGCTGCAAGAAACCTCTAGGAGCTGGAAAAGCCCCCAGTTGAGAGCCAGCAAGGAAATGGAGACCCTAGTCCTCCAGCAGCAAGGAAGTGGATTCTGCCAGTAACCTGAGGGAGCGTGAAAATGGATCCTTCCCTAGAGTCTCCAGATAAAAGCCCAGCCTTTGGGTTCTGTCTTACGAGACTCTGAGCATAGAACCCAGCCAAGTGCACCCAACCTTCTGACGTACAAAACTGTGGGATGAGAGGTGGATGTTGTTGCACACTGCGAAGTTGCAGTAATTTGTTGGGAGGCCATACAGTACTAATCCAACCTGTGTACCCATTCCCTACAAACTGCACCTTTCCACTGGCGCCAAATTGCAATGCAGTGACTACAGGCTCTAGAACGTGTAGGTTTTGCTCATCACATTATCTCCAGGATCTGTTATCCAGAGCAGGGATGAAATAACTATTTGTTGGCCAAATGAATGAAGCAAGGCATAAAAGCACAGGCTTTAGAGTCAGAGAGACCCGAGTCCAAACTCCAGCTTCATCACCTAATAGCTTCATCACCTAATAATAATAGCACCATGACCGTGAGTGAGTCATTTAAGCTCTGTGCACCTTAACGGGTATCCCATTTGCAAAGGGGGGGGATAAGAATGATACCTGACCCATCCGAGTAGCATCACTATAGGACACAGTTGACCACCTGCTCCTTTTTGAAGCCCTCAAGAGTATGTGACCACACTGGACTCTCCTGATTTCCCACCTACATCTCAAGCCATCTCTTCTCGGACTCCTGCTGGAGATCTCATATCCCCATGTATTCCTTCTTTCCCTTCTTATGAAAGTACTGCATCAATTTCCATGGCTTCATATACCACACACTTATTACCTTTATCAAGATCATCTACATCAGCTCTCTCTTCAGTGGCCCAAGTTCCAAACCCATATGTCTAGCTACCCGAGAGTTCTCTTTGTGTCTTTTTGGTTTCTCAACTTTAAAAAGACCCATTTTAAATTCATGTCCTTTCCTCCCCTGCAAATAACTCCTCCTCAATGTTTTCAATCCCCATAAACGGCTCTACCAGTCCCTCCTACTTGGAAACCTGGGAGGTATCCTGGAAAACATCCTCTTCCTCATTCATTCACATTCAGTCCAACACCAAGGCTTACAACTGTGTCCTTTAAAAATGTCCCTCATCGGGCTTCCCTGGTGGCGCGGTGGTTGAGAGTCCGCCTGCCGATGCAGGGGACGTGGGCTCGTGCCCCGGTCCGGGAGGATCCCACATGCCATGGAGCGGCTGGGCCCGTGAGCCACGGCCGCTGAGCCTGCGCATCCGGAGCCTGTGCTCCGCAACGGGAGGGGCCACAACAGTGAGAGGCCCACGTACCGCAAAACAAAACAAAACAAAAACAGAAACAAATAAAAATGTCCCTCATCCATTCCCTTCTCTCCACCTTCACTTCTACCATTACCCCAATTCAAGTCACCGTGTTTTGCTTGGATTACAAGAAGGGCATCAAAACTATATCCCACATTGACTCGTTTCTCTAAAATGCTCTCCCCGTGCTATGTCATTGTGATCGTTATAAAAGGCAAATTTAAGCATATCGTGCTCCAATTAAAACTGTTTTATCTTATAGTACCCTTAGGATAAATTATTGATAAAATTCATAACTATTAATAAAAGTTAGTAACGCAAGAGCAATGGTCAGCGATTCTTTTTTAATTTCAACATTAAAAGACTATTTGGGGGCTTCCCTGGTGGCACAGTGGTTGAGAGTCCGCCTGCCGATGCAAGGGACACAGGTTCGTGCCCCGGTCCGGGAAGACCCCACATGCCATGGAGCGGCTGGGCCCGTGAGCCACGGCCGCTGAGCCTGCGTGTCCGGAGCCCTGTGCTCCGCAGCGGGAGAGGCCACAGCAGTGAGAGGCCCGCGTATCGCAAAAAAAAAAAAAGACTATTTGGGGCACCCGCACAGCCCATACCCTCCTACTTGGAAGTGCCTCTCTAGCCTTTGCTGAAAAAGCGCATCCCTCTTCTGTCTGTGGCCAGAACCAACTAGTGAAGAGAGAGAGACAGAGAGACACAGCGACAGAGACAGAGATGACTGACATCTTACTAGTTCCCATGAGGGCAGTGGCACTTCCCACAGTCGGGTTGCATGAAATTCTCTTCGTTCCCTATAATAAATTTCCTTTTGCTTAACATGGGTTTGTTTTTCTTGTAACCAAATAGCCCCTGAACAGAAATAAAATTAGCCTTTTGCTTTTCCTTCTCAACATAATCCCAAACTTGCATCCAAATTGTAATTTGCAAAGTCATCATATTTGAAAGCTCTAGTAGATTTCCCAGGTCAAGGGGTTCATTTGCTGAGGTCTTCACAAGCAAGCAATCCCTTGCCAAGAGAAATAAAAACTTCCCAGTTAAAGGATATATTTTTAACTTTTTATCTGGAAATAACTTCAAGTTTACAGATGAATTGTGGAAAAAAACATAATATGAAAAATACTCATATACCCTTTACTCAGATTCACCTGTTTTTAACATTTTACCCCAACTGTTCCATCATTGGTTCTTTTTATCTAAATATATAGCTATCTAGATATATCTATTTTTTTGAACTATTGGATGGTAAATTAAATATACCATGGCCTTGACCCATAAAAAACCCAATGTGTATTTCCTGAGAATAAGAATATTCTGCTACATCACCAAAGTACGGTTGTCAGTCCTGACAAATTTAGTATCAGCAAATGTTTTTATCTAATCTGCAATTTGTATCCCAATTTTGTCACTTGGCCTAACAGAGTCATATGAAGCATTGCCCTACCCCTACTCCAGAACAGGCCCAAAGCTTTCTAGGGTCAGGTATTGCATTGAGGTCTCTTGACCTCTTTTCCTCTGAAACATTTCCACAGCCTTTCTCTACCTTTCATGATACTGACACTGGGGAAAAATATAGCCCCTCTTTTACTTAATGGAAAGTTTCCCCTTTGGGACCTGTCTGATCTTTCCTCCTGATTATATTGAGTTTATGCATTCTCGGCTGAAACACTGCCTAGGTGATGTGATGGCCTCCTGGGAGCATCACGCCTGGACGCACACAATGTCTACCTGTTCTTCATGGGTGATGGCAGCTTTGATCAAGGTACAAAGTATGATCTGATTCTTCACTGCAGAGGTACTAGATTATTTGTCTCCCTTTACAACAGAGAAGTAATCTGTGGGAAGACACTTTAAACCCATACCAACATCCTGTTCTTCATCAAAATGTCTTTCTGTGTTTCGAATCCATTGATGATTCTTGCTTGATCTGCAAAGAGGGTTTCAATGATGGTCCGAATTGCATCTTGCCACAATGGTTGCGAAATGATAGTTTTCCAAGTCCACAGTTCCCCTGCATTTACCAGTAGACCCTCGGCCTTCAACTATTAGCAAGAGCCCTCCTTTCTCTCCATTTATCTATTTAGTTTTGGTATGAACTCATAAGTTCCCTTTTTTTTGTTTCAATGGTTTATAACTCATTATTGTTTAATTCATTCATTATTGTTTACTTAATAATCATATAACTTAATTATTTTAATGTTCAAATTGTCCTAGACTTGGCTAACAGTAGCCTTGTGACAGGCCAGTGTATGTGTGTATATATATCTATATAGATATATAGACATATATAGATATACAGATACATATACATAGCTATACATATATATAGCTATATATATGTATGTAGGGGTGTGTGTGTGTGTGTATATATATATATATATATATATATATATATATATATGGCTTTCTTATTTTATGTTTCAGGCTCATCTTCTACTTACCCTGCCCCAGACCTGGAATCAGCCATTTCTCTTCATTATATTATAAAATTGAAATATTGTACATTAGATTTTCTTCGAATGAGGCACATGTATGCCTGTCTCATCCTTTGGTGTCTGAAAATTTTAGGCATACATAAGAGCAAAACAAAGAAATTTCAGTGGAAAATTCTTCTAATGGCTTATTTCCCCCTTGGTTCCTTGGATATGAATGAAGGTAGACTGAAATATGGGTTGAATTCTACTTATTGAAAATCAATGTATTATTATCCTAATCTGCTGAGAGCCGATGCTTGGCCCACTTCCTCAGATTTTATTGTGAGTTACAATGCTGGTGATCAACTAATCCAATGCATTGCTCAGATCTTCCAGTTCACTAAGACCAAATACGATTGCTCTTTAAAAAACGCAAACTTGTTGGAATCCATTCCTTCATCTACAAGTAAAATGATTTTGACTAATTTCACACAAAAATATTGCCATGTGTGGGCTCCATAAATCTGTCTCATTTTGTTACTTGCTGCTCTCTCCAGCTGCTATGAGTTTAGCAGAAAATTGCCAAATCAAAAAATAAGCTGTCATGTGTGGTAATATCCTCTTTGTGGGCATTTTTAATTTTTGTCATTATGTATCTTGTGTTTAGAAATATATTGTTTTAAAATACATTAAACACATCTGAGCCTATGCTCCAGAAACAATTATTGCTACTTTTAAAAACGGAATTGAGAATTCAGGGGATGGGATGTTAGAACTTGAACTTTTTCTTAGGAGATTTTCTGTGACAAGTGTTAGCATCTCATCTAATTACATTTGTTAGATTACCACTCATCTTTAGGAACAAAATGCTAATGAAAACTCAAAACACTGAAATGACAAAGAATGGGTTTTTTCCCTGGCCTTTACATTCATGCTGAATGGAATTTCAATCCTTTGAAAGACAGGCCATTAGGTTGTTGTGACAGGTTTTTGTGGGAAAGCTGGTCCCTAGGCACCTCCAACATAGTCCAGACTATTGTTCATTTTATTAAATTTCAAAACACAGAAGAGGTGAAATAGGGGGAGACTCTTTCGAGTAACAGGTTTTTGAAATATAATTCACATACCATGAAGTGCACTCTTTTAATGTGGATAATTCAATGGTTTTTAGTATAGTCACAACGCTGTGCATTGGTCACCACCATCTAATTGCAGAACACTTTCCTCACCCCAAAAAGAAGGCCCACAGCCATTAACACTCACCCCCCATTCCTCCCTCCCCTCGGCCCCAGCCACCACAGATCTCCTTTTCTCTCTGCGGATTTGCCTATTCTGGACGTTTCATGTAAATGGAATTACACAATATGCAGTGTTTTGTGTCTGGCTCCTTTCATTTAGCGTGATGTTTTTGAGGTTCCTTGGTGCAGCATACATCAGTGCGTCATCCCTTTTCATGGCCAAATAATATTCCAGTGTTTAAATACATTATAAAACATTTTGTTTATCCATTTATCAGTTGACAGATATTTGGACTGTTTCCACATTTTGGCAATTATGAATAATGTGGCCGTGAATATCTGTGTACACATTTTTGTGTGGATATATTTTCCATTCTCTTGGGTATATACCCAGGAGCAGAACTGCCAGACCGTATGTGAACTCTGTGTTTAACTTTTTGAGGAACTGCCAAACTGTTTACCAAAATAGCTACAGCATTTTAGATTCACAGAATCAAGGTATAAGCATCCAATTTCTCCACATATTCACAGATACTTTTTATTGTCTGTCTTTTTCTTTATAGCTATCCTAGTAAGCGTGAAGTGGTATTGCATTGTGGTTCTGATTTGCATTTCCCTGATGATTAATGATGTTCAGGATCTTTTCACGTATTTATTGACCTTTCCTACATCTTCTTTATTATCTACTCAAATCCTGTGCCTGTATTTAAGTTGGGTTGTCTTTTTTTTATTGAGTTGTTTGAAGAGTCCCTTATATTTTTTTATGCAAAGAGTCCTTTATATATCAGATCAGTCCCTTATCTGATATATGAATTGCAAATATTCTCTCCCTATCTGTGGGCTTTTTCACTGCTGATATCCTTTGCAGAACAGAAGTTTTTAATTCTGATGAAGTCAAATTTATTTATTTTTCTTTTGTTCCTTGTGTTTTGGTGTCATGTCTAAGAAAGCATGACCTAATTCAAGGTTGCAAAATTTACTCCTATGTTTTCTTCTAAGGGTTGTATAGCATTAGCTCTTGTATTTAGGTCTTGATCCATTTGAGTTAATTTTTGTGTATGGTATGAGATAGGGATACAACTTCACTCTTTTGCATGTGGATGTCCAGTGGTCCCAGCACCATCTGTTGAAGAGATTATTCTTTTACCATTTCATTGTCTTTGATGCCCTTGTGAGAAGGTAGACTCTTTTTTTTTTATTTTTTATTTTTTGGCGGTACACGGGCCTCTCACTGTCGTGGCCTCTCCCGTTGCGGAGCACAGGCTCCGGACACGCAGGCTCAGCGGCCACGGCTCACGGGCCCAGCCACTCCGCGGCACGTGGGATCCTCCCGGACCGGGGCACGAACCAGTGTCCCCTGCATCGGCAGGCGGACTCCCAACCACTGCGCCACCAGGGAAGCCCGAGAAGGTAGACTCTTGACTCAACTTTTTCTCCCACAAAGATGAAGAAGACTTTTTAAATTTTCTTTAATCCACAGTAACAATGTTCTGGGTTTTAGAGGATAAAAATGGTAATTTTTTTTCCATTAACAAGATTGGATCCTTCTTTATTGAATACCTGCAATAGACCATCAATGTGCATAGGACCTTATCTCAACCACTGCTCTTCTTTGACCACTGAGCACCGTGGAAAAAAAAAAAAAGTTGTCCAGCCATAGAATGTGTGTTTCAAAGCTTAACTGAGGCTCCAGAAACACAAGAAATGCCTTCATTATTGAATCATTTGACAGGATTTGGGAAAAGCGCAACGGTCACTGAAAAACTATGAGTTCAAATCTATGATCAAATGTTCAGATGAGCATGACATACTGAAAGGTTCTACCTTAACCAACACTTTAATTGAGAGAGGGTCAGGAAAGGTTGCAGGTAACTTCTTTCCAGAAATTTGGTTGCAGAAGCTTTGTCAGAAAGGTAAAGCTGAGTCTGAATAAATCATTTGATTTCCTTTTATTTACATCCAAGTGATTCATAACCTATTCCTCTTTTATCCCAGGCTCAGCTCTGCACATTCACACGCAGCTTCAGCTCTCCTTCCTTCTTTAGACGAGAGCGTCTATCCCAGCAGATCCCTTTGTAGTAGGCTGCTTCTAAAACAGCCACCGTGGTCCCCCCTCCTGGTTCAGTCTCTTGTGTAAATTCCGTCCCCACATTGTGGGTGGGCTGGTCCTAGTGACTTGACTCTAAATAAAAAGTGATGGGATATGACTTCTGAAATTAAGTTAGAAAAGACCATGACTTCCATTTTGCTGGCATTCTCTGGCTCTTCCTCATTTGCTCATTTTTTTTTTTTTTTACATCTTTATTGGAGTATAATTGCTTTACAATGGTGTGTTAGTTTCTGCTTTATAACACAGTGACTCAGTCATACACATACATATGTTCCCATATCTCTTCCCTCTTGCGTCTCCCTCCCTCCCACCCTCCCTATCCCTCCCCTCTAGGTGCTCATTTTGATAACGCCAGTTAACATAGGCTAAGCCTTCTGGAAAGGCTAAGCGTTAAGGAACTGAGGCCATTAGCCCTACAACTTCCCAGGAGCCGAATTCTCCCGACAGCATTGTCTTGAGCTTGGAAGCGGATCCACCCTCATTAAGCGTTAAGATGCAGGCAGCCCAGGCTGACACCTTGGTTGAAGCCTTGTGAGAATCCATGAGCTTGAGGACCCAGCAAAGCCATGCCCAGATTCCACATAAACTGTGTGATAATATATGTTCTTGTTTTAAGTAACTACATTTTGGGGTGATTTGTTACACAGCAAAAGATAGTTAACACATGTAGCATAACTTGGTTTCCTATGGTTTTGTATTTTGTGCTATACTTTCTTAACAAACTGAAAGTAAAGTCAAAGAAATCTTTCCTAAATCCTGGGTTTTCAAATCCATTCTTGCAGCTATATCTTTCCATTCTCTCATCCCTATTCAATTCCTGGACCAAACTAGCCCTACTCACTACCTCATGGTCTCATTTTCACTGCATAATCTAGGAGCTCATTGTCTTACCACTAAATTGTAACCGTTTATTCACAAACTCCTTTAACTTCTTAGTGTTAACTCAAACCAGGCTTTTTCAAAAACCACATCAAAGCTCTCTTCCATGGAGGAAACTTCTGCTCACCTCCCCCAGCGCACTCCCGCGTCCTGCTCTGTTTCTGCCATTTACTAGTAATGGGAAGCTGGGCAAGTTAGATAACCCCTCAAAGCCTCAGTCTCTTCGTTTCTTAAGTAGGAATAATACCTACTTCATGGGATGGTTGGAGAATTGGTGGAACGATGCGGGCTAAAGTGCCTGACAGTGCCTACCCCTCACCACGGAGGCAACTGATACTGGTTTTCATTTCCCGATACCCAGTCCTCATTCTTCTATGCAATAGTTTCTTACTGAACATTTCTACGGTCCTGTTTGGGAACCACGTCCTGGCGATACAAAGATGAATGAGTCTTCGAGGCACTCACGAATCTGCCCAAGGAGATAACTATTTATCACACACTGATTCTCATTGTTATTTGGCCCGTGATAAATGCACATACTCTGGGAACACAGAAATGGGGTACTTAATTATCCTGACACTTCATCCTCGGTAATTACACCTGCCTCTTTCTTTCCTTTGTGCTAGAGTCTACGGAATCCTAAGACACCCTCTACCCCTCACCCTCCGACTTCCAGTCAGAGTTTTTCCTTCCACTCGTCTCTGTCCATCACTCCCTAATTCGGTAGCTACCATATTCACGCTCCTTTTAGTACCTTGCTCTCACAATACCTCAACACTCTTCGAATTTAATGACAAGCCCACTTTTGTTACACATTAATACGGCCTATCTTCACTCCTTTCCCTTAGACTCATCTGCACTCAGAAGGACCTCTTTTTCACTTGCTATTTCTTCCCTCAGACACTTTTCTTTCCCTGGCGCCTGGCTAACTCCCACTCCAGCTGCTGCCTGCCCTCCACCCTATGACTCTAGCTGATCGCCAAATCTATCATTGTTTTCCTACAGACACGTGATGGCGCCAGGTACATGGCGCCACTCACTGTTCCCAGACACAACACACATCATCCTGCTTCTGACCTTGTGCTCATTTCTTTGCTCCATGAGGGATACCCTCTCCTCTCAGCCAGCATCAAGCCAATAGACTGTTAATTCCCCTGGCAAGGTCCATTACCAAGGCCAATAACATTTTTCTTGTTCTAAATGTGTGTGCTCTTTCCTTCCCTTTAATTTCCAAGAAGGTTATACCTCTCTTGTAATACTTAAACTACCCTCCTGAGTCTCAGGTGGTAATGTTATAGTTTCATGTTTGTGGTCTAAGGTCTACCTGCTAATGCTTGAAAGTCAAAATGGTGTCTGTGGCAGAATGAGAATGCCTGTCATAGATCTGCAGCTACAGGGAAGATAACTGAACAAGGGCCCCGTTTGCTGAGCTCGGAAATCCAGTGTCACGTGTCTGCCAAGGCTCTATACGTCCCACAGGCTGCTGCTACTGACCCGTAACTGAACGTGACAGATACTCAGGCAAAGCCCTTCTTTGGAGACAGGGGGTCCTCCGATGGCCAGCTCTGGCTTGAGGACACCCCCGCAGTGCCACTGAACTTCCACTGGACTGCAGGGCATCCTAGGATGTCTGCTCTCCATTCGGGGTCAGACTGGCTTCATGGGCTAAAGGTTCTCTCAGTTCCCCCCACGCCCCTCCCTATTTCCCCTTCTATGGCAGACCCCCAGATGTCCTCAGATGTTTCCCTGCATGTTTAATCCCGTCTTGGCATCTACTTCCCAGACGACCTGGAATAACAAAATTGGTGCCAGGGCTGAGGCACAGAAACAGGCGATGAGGTGAGGATTTGCACTGGCCAACCCGCCACCCAGCAGAAAAAGAGGACAGCCAGCCTCCTGGTTGGTAGGAGGGGCATGGGTAGTCCCTGGCACAAGGCAGCCCATCACTGTTTTAAGAAGAGCTAGCATTTTCCACTACGGTTGTCCCTCTCCTGTAAAACAGCAGGTGTCTGTGGTAGACAAAATAACAACCCTCCAAAGATATCTCTATCCTAACCCTTGGAACCTGTGAATATACTACTTTACATGGCAGGAGGGACTTTTTTTATTGTGATTAAACTTGAATCTTGAGATGCAACGATGATCCTGGATTATCTGGGTGGGCTCAGTGTAATCACAAGGGTCCTTAGAAGAGGGGGGCAGGGTTAGTGTCAGTGAAGGAGGTGTGACAGTGACAGCAGAAGTCAGGGAAAGAACAAGAGAAAGAGAGAAAATGAGAGACAGACAGAGACAGAGACAGAGACAGAGGAGCATCTGCAGATGCTGTGCAGGCCTTGAAGATGGAGGAAGGGGCCATCAGCCAAGGAGCAACTGGCCTCTAAGTGCTGTACAAGGCAAGGACACGACTTCTCTTCCACTGACATCGCGATTTGAGGACTTCTGACCTTTATAACTGTAACATAATAAACTTGTATTGTCTTCTGTCACGAAGCTGGTAGCAATTCGTTACAGCAGAGTCACAGGAAACTAATATGTTACCCCCCGTCACCCACCCGCCACGAACTGCCCAAGAGGTAAATAAGAAGAGTTACAACTCAAGAGAAGCTGCTGGGTCTGGTGAGGATGGAGAGAAGCTATGAACCTAAAGAACTATATCCCGAAGAACTGGCAGGGGCCGGGGGGTTCTCCTGCCATGAAATTCTGAGGGCACTTGATCGAGGGGGCTGGAACGTCAAGCTGGATAAGCAAGACTTTGTTGAATTAGGAGTATTTTACTTAATGCCATTCAACATTCTAGCAAAGAACCCAGGGAAGTGGACAAACGCGTCACTGGTATGGCTCTTAGAAGCCTGGGAAGAAAGACAACGGGCAGCTCTCGGCAATGTAGAAATACCTGAGTTGCCTGGGCAGGGGGTAGAGGAATAAAGAAAGCAGCTCAGCTTCTCTCAGCCCCTCAGGGCATGGCCGTGCTGGAACGGAGAAATAACGTTGAGTCCAGAAGACCCATTCAGAGGAGCAAGTTCTGTGGGAGACCCAGAGAACAGGCACCTTTCACCAAGGCCAGGAGGAATGCACTGGGGACAAGGGACCAGTGTCACTAAGAAGTTCAGAGGTGGCTCCCTCTGCAGGCCACGAGTGACCGGAGGACAGATGGTTACACAGTCAGGCTCCGCAGCATCTATGGGGACAACGGAGCACGTAGCTAACCATGTCAGCACATGCCATGGCAAGATGGACAGTCTGATCCACAGCTTCAAGAATGGGGCTTCAAGAAAGGTGACTCTGCCGCCTGCCGATGCAGGAGACACGGGTTCGTGCCCCGGTCTGGGAAGATCCTACATGCCGCGGAGTGGCTGGGCCCGTGTGCCGTGGCCGCTGAGCCTGCGTGTCCGGAGTCTGTGCTCCGCAACGGGAGAAGCCACAGCAGTGAGAGGCCCGCGTACCGCAAAAAAAAAAAGAAAGGTGACTCTGATCTATAAATAAGAAACGTAATGAGAAAAACTCCCAATTTTACCAGTTCTTAAGTAATTCATTGCTCTAGTTCACTTCATTAAAGTCTCCTTCAGACATTCTAGAGCCATGATGGGGTTCAGAAATGTTTGTGAAACAAAATTCTACAACTACAAATAAAACTTTAAATGGTCTCTTTAAATAGAAAGTAACAGGGACTCCCCTGGTGGCGCAGTGGTTAAGAATCCACCTGCCAATGCAAGGGACACGGGTTTGATCCCTCGTCTGGGAAGATCCCACATGCCGCGCAGCAACTAAGCCCGTGCGCCACAACTACTGAGCCTGCGCTCTAGAGCCCACGAGCCACAACTACTGAAGCCTGCATGCCTAGAGCCCATGCTCCACAACGAGAGAAACCACCGCAATGAGAAGCCCGCGCACTGCAACGAAGAGTAGCCCCCGCTCGCCGCAACTTGAGAAAGCCCACGTGCAGCAACGAAGACCCAACACAGCCAAAAATAAATAAATAATTAATTAATTAATTTTTTTAAAAAAGAAGATAATATATCTGTGAAAACAAACTTATGGTTACCAAAGGGAAAAGGTCGGGGTGGGGGAAGGTATAAATGAGGAGTTTGGGATTAACATATACACACTACTATACATAAAATAAATAACCAACAAGGACCTACAGTATAGCACAGGGAACTCTACTCAATATTCTGTAATCACCTATACGGGAAAAGAATTTTAAAAGAATGGATATATGTATATGTATAACCAAAACACTTAGCTGTACACCTGAAACGAACACAACACTGTAAATTAGCTATACTCCAATATAAAATAAAAAATTAAATTAAAAAGAAGAAAATAACATATCTGAGAAGATTTCATGTAACCTTGTACTTTCATTAGCCTTTTCTTTGCTAGGCATTATGTGTTTAAGTAACAAACAACAGAGCATATTTTAATTAATCTTTGTCAGTCAAATATGCTTTGTAGACAGATGGTAACCAATATGTACAAATTCTTGGCCGTTCCATGCTATGCAATCACCACACTTCGGCTTGACATTGTTCATATCTCATCAAAGAGGATGCCCACCTACAACAGACACCTCACCACAAGAAGCTGGTAAGACAGACACTGCATCTTGTCCAGGGGCACCAGGGTGGAACAGAAAAAGGATGGGTTTCCCAGTCCCACAACAGGAGATCTTAATGTCAATTCTGGCGCGTCTTAGTTTTCTCACAGTCAACATATATGCATAGTTTCTCATCTACACATAAGGAAGAAATGCAGGTTTCTTGTGAGCAACTTATGAGATAATGTCCACCAAAAGCTGGTCCAACAAATGCTAGCTCTGCTCCAACCTCCTCCCTCTCTCCTTGAGGTTTCTTCCCGTGTCCACCCCCATGCCCGTCAGCGTCCCAGGCTCGCTGTGAGGGGCCACGAGGAAGTGGGTTGGCAGAGACACAGAAGAAGCCAAGCCACCCCCACCTCCCCAGTCCTTCAAAGTCATTTCCATCCACTTTGGTCGGAAAAGCCTGCAGAAAACAAAAACAGCAAGCAAACGACAACAAAAAAAACCCGACCTCCCTGCTCTATTGCCAAAAGTTTTATTTTTAAAGTGAGAGAGGGACATACCCTGGTACCCCTGAAAAGAGCCGAAGGTCACCTTGGAAATCACCTATGAAACTCCTAAATGCTCATTTCTGAAGCCAATTGTGAACAATTCAGAGGGAAAGTCGAAAAGGCTTTATTCCTGCTTTGCCAGCTGCACTTCTAATATCTAACCAGGAGCATCTGCTTTGGTCTTTCTCATTTCGATCTCTAATGTTGCTTTCTGACCATCTATACCACGCCCTCTCACAACAGTCAGTAATAAGGAAAAAAATCCATTTACAATAGTTTCTGCCTGCGTGTCAACGCGCTAACAAGCGACCTCAGGATCAAGCAGAAGCAGCAGAATGGAACTCCAGTCAGAAGGATGCCCCTAAAAATGTCCTCACACACATGAACCTGGGGCAAGCTTACTCAGATAACCTTCTGCCCAGAGGACTCTCCGGAAGTTCTGCAGCGGGTCTCCCTCGGCAACATCTGCCTCGGATTGTTAAAAACAACAATGCATGAGTGGGAAACAGAGTGAATGGGGGAGGTGACGGGTGGCGCAAGGCATTGTCTTGGTCAAGGAATAGTCTGTAAAGGGTCTATAATTATTTTCCCCCCTCGTCACGAGCACTTTCCTCACATGAATTTTTTGGTAAAATATAGGAGAAAAAAATCTTATTAGCCAGCTTGTGGCTATTGAGTAACGGTATTATGGTTCTAGGCAGAAAAATCACGTTGCTACAAGTCAGTGTTTCTCCACAGGTAGCACCCCCTGCTCAGATGCCTCTACATATCTGGCAAAGTCTGGAGGCATATTTTGCAGGGAGGGGGTGGGCTACTGGCATCTAGCGGCAAAGGCCAGCGATGCTACCAAACACCCTACATTGCACAGGAAAACCTCCACAAAAATAAATGACCCAGCCCCAAAATGTCAATACTACTGACACTGAAAAACTCTGCTCATTCCATACTTTGGCTATAAATTCATTTACGCTGAAAAGGAAAAAAAAGGCTATCGTACGATATCAAAAGAGGAGATCCAAAAGGAAACTCACAGAGACATGTCCTTTGTCACAGAACAAAACTTATGAGATTGGAATGAGGAGAAAAAAAACCGCCTGAAACACAATAAGAGAACTTGCTTTAATATCAGGTGCATTTTAAATGAGTTGTTAAAGCTATTTCAATTGGTACAGACACTATGGAGCACGGTATGGAGGTTCCTTAAAAAACAGAGCTACCGTATGATCCAGCAATCCCACTCCTGGGCACAGAGCCTGAGAAAACCATAATTCAAAAAGATACACGTACCCCCAGTGTTCATTGCAGCTCTATTTACAATAGCCACGACATGGAAGCAACCTAAATGTCCATCGACAGATGAATGGATAAAGAAGATGTGGTATATTTATACAATGGAATATTACTCAGCCATTAAAAAGAATGAAATAATGCCATTTGCAGCAACATGCATGCAAACAGAGATTATCATACTAAGTGAAGTAAGTCAGAAAGAGAAAGACAAATATTATATGATATCGCTTATATGTGGAAGGTAAAAAAAAAAAAAGATACAAATGAACTTATTTACAAAACAGAAACAGACCCACAGACATAGAAAACAAACTTATGGTTACCAAAGGGGGAAAGGGTGGGGGAGGGACAAATAAGGAGGTTGGGATGAACATATACACACCAATATATATAAAATAGATAACCAACAAGGACCTACTGTATAACACAGGGAAATGTACTCAATATTTGTAATAACCTATAAGGGAAAATAATCTGAAAAATTATATATATATATACACATATATATATACATATCAATCACTTTGATGTACACCCAAAACTAACACGACATTGTAAATCGACTATACTTCCATTTTTTTAAATTAAATTAAATTACATAAATAAAAATAAATGCATGAAAGATACTGGGATTTCAGGGGGGAACAAAGGTAGCATAACAGTGCCCTGAATTTGCCAAGTGTGCCATTGTGACTATGACCTCAAGGGCTTATGACATTACTCTAAGACCCAGAAATAGGTTTATTTAATCCCTAACTTCCTTTGAGCCCTGGCAACAGATGAGATCTATGGGCCAAATCCTGCCCACAGAAAGCCAATAAGTGTTGCACACAGTTGTTCAAGAATACAGCTTGGCTTTGTGGTTTCTTGTGTGGCATTTGGCTAGCTTAACTAGATTAAAGATGGAAACACAGCTAGATTCTAAGGCAGATGGCTGATAGGCAGTGTGCTATAGCATCTCCTTCCAAATGTGTAGTTATCTACTTACAGGTACAGAGCATGGAGGAATATATCATTATTACCCAACCCCATAGTTTCTAATACAGTTGGCATACAGCTGGTGCTCAACACCATTGGTTTACCATTTGATAAACAGTCTCACATTCAGTCCAAGGTGACAGAGATCCTCATATCTTTGGAACGTGGAAGCAGATACAGAAAAGGTACTTAGCTAAGGCACACTTGCTATATGCCAAGCTCTGCACTACGTGCCAGAAATACAGTGATAAACAAGAAAAATGCGTTAGTTGCCCACCATTTTTGAGCTCATTTTCTTTTCTGTTAGTTTACTGTGGCCTTTTCTAACGAGATAAGGCTAAAATCCATTTCCATGGCAGAAGGAAAGTTGAAATGCTCAACTCCTTTCTTCTTCCGTGAAGTCCTCCATCACTACCATACCTATGAGGTTGGCACAAGAATGTGTGCACCGGTGAGGTGAGGGAGTGGGAATGATGTCAGAAGGGTAAAGGGGAATGGTGTACATTTTTAGGAAAAGGAACTCTGCTCAGTGCGCTCCTTTTATGGAGGGAGCGCGAGGACGAGAGGAGGCCGTGAGTGGGGGTAGAAATACTAACCTGAGCCAAAGCTACTTGTGTTGGAACAGAGATTCCAGCGTCTCTGAGGCCAATAAAATAAATAAATAAAGTTTATGATCCCTCTGCCAGCCACTAAGACTGTCTCCACTGGGGGATTAATTAGGATCAGCATTTTACCAGTGAATCTGTGCCACAAAAAAAGGGAGGGAGGGAGGGAGGGAGGAAGGAAGGAAAGAAGGAAGGAAGCAAGGAAGGAAGCAAGGAAGGGAGGGAGAAAAAACCCTAAGCAACCAGCCCTCCTTGAGATTATACATCTTAGGTTCCATCTTCCTCACATACTTCTCCAATAAAAATTTGCCTGAAAGGGAGGGAGGGAGGGAGGGAGGGAGGGAGGGAGGAAGGAAGGAAGGAAGGAAGGAAGGAAGGAAGGAAGGAAGATCAACAGCGTGCTCTGCTTTTCCTTGTGCAATAAACCCCTCACGATTACAGATGCACGTATACTACGGCCAGTACCTTCCAGTACAGCTGGAAATATTAACACAAAGCATATTCTTGATGAATTTTTCAATTTAATGCAACTACACTACTGTTAATAAATGGAACTTATTCAATGTGATTTGACACTTATCTATGGAACACTTCCCATGAGCACTCGCAAGGCAGTATACTTCATCAGATTTGGAAGATTAGCATCTCCTGTGCCTAAAGCTAAGCGGCTCTGCAGAAGGTGGCGTGGCCAGCCGATGTGACTAGAAAGTGGTAGAAATGCTGCTTTGGGTAGATCTGCCTCCTTGGCGCGGTGCGTTTCTTGTTCTTGTCTGCTCTGCAGGACTTCGAAGGCTCGACCGACACTCCTGTGTTCTCAGCTATGACTTCGGTCTTTCCACCAAAGCAGTTTTATTTCCTGACAGGCATTATAGGCATTATAGCTTATGGAGGCCAGTGCTATTGGGAAGATATTCCAAATGCACAGGTTATGCGGCTCGTGGAAAATAGGCATTAACAGAAAAGGGACTGAAACCAAGTTGTCTTCCGATGGCTGTTTCAGAACTTCTGGTTTTCCTGTGGAGCTCCTAGTCAGTGTTGGTGGCAAAACCAAAAAGACCAAACAGAATATATCAGAAATGCAAATGACCAGGAGGAGTCCATTTAGAAAACAGGTAAATCCAATTGTGCTTTCTGTGTCTTCTTTTTTAAGTCAGAAGGAATGGGTCATGTTCAAGAGTGAGTAATGTTGCAGAGTGGGAGAGCAATGCAGTGGAACGTCTCTATTTCTCTTTTGTTCCAAGTCGGGCTCCGTGCACCTCATGACAGACTGCCTAGAAGGGTTTCACAGTTGTGCCCCTTGGACACAGGGTATGTTTTCACACGTAGAAGTGTGTCTTGTGCACTCCGTGGCAGCCAGCGCCACCTAGCTTCAGCACTTCCTCAGCTCGACAAATTTCCCAATTGTTCTGTGAGTCTTCCAGGAGCGCTGCTGTAAGTCTCCCAGATTTTGAATGATAGAAGTCGGGAAGGAAGTTTTGGAACAACCAAATTGCTCTGAACAGTTGTCAGGTGGAAAAACATGTCTCTAAGTCTGTGGAACTTTAAGCAGGATTTACACGGCTTCTCAATGCACTGACTGCTCAGAGCCTGCCTGTCTTTCATTTGGCAAATCTTTGTGTGCCAAGTAGTTGGGGAATATGCACAGAGACCTGGCTTCTGAATTCTAGCTACTGTGTCCTGAATCAGGGAAGGTCTCTAAGAAGAAAGTCTTTGCTAGGCTCATGCCCAGGGAACGCTTCCTTAGATCTACTGAACAACTGATTAAACGTCAGAAAAGTCAGGAAGTCTAGGGGAAGTGGCACAAGGTAATCTGCCCTATCCCGGCACGTACTTAACCTTTCTGATGTCAACTCCGCGTGGAGGTTATGATTCTCACCTTCTTATAAGATAACAAAGATCTCATCCAGCTAACAAAGAACTTCTGCCTTCGTGACAGCAAACTAGCATAACAGGAGAAACAGAGGGACATAGAACTCGGGACCAGGCTGGTCTGCACTGTTGAGACCAATTGTTTGGGAGCATGTTTCCCATATGCCTTAGAGTCAGTGGGTGTTTTGAATATGTAAATGAAATCAACACAGAGAGAAACAAAGCAAGCAGGCAAATAGCCTACTTGGATTTTCTGAAAGGCACTTCTTTTCGTTTTGTTTTGGAGGCCAGGATAACATGATTACCAACCATTAGCTCAGTGAGGGAATTCTCCAGATGGCACTGCTGACCATGGAGAGGATGAAGATTACGAAGATGACTATGGTGATGATGATGATGAAGAAATTGGAAAGTGTTCAATACTCCCTGTAAGACTTTAATAAAACAGACTCCCTGCCGCCTCTATGGATGTAGACTTTTAAAAGGAAACACCTAGAATTACTACAGTTCCCAGTGGTAGCAACTGAAGAAGACTGAAGGAGCTTCTCCAAGCCTTAAAGTTCTCTTGCTTCCAAAGACCCACCCAAATTCTTAAACCCACCCAAATTCTTGCAGGTAACCTTGGTAGGTAAAACTCTCATTCTACAGACTGGGAGAGTATCCCTCGCTCCATAAGCTTTGATTAAGAATAGAAACTTGACCTGCAAAGAAAAGAAAACTGGGGTCTAGCAACAAGTCCAAGTTCCAGGCAGTCATTCCTCACTGACAAAACAAGCAAGAATGAAAGTCCAACGTAAACCCCATCGCATTTCCATTCACGTTTCTCTGAACTGAGTTTGTAGTCTTTGGAACCCACAAAATAACCCACTCAAAGATCCCAGATGTTGGTGTATTTTTTGGTTTTCCTCTTATGAGGAAGGGCAGTGGGTTTCACACCAGCACCTGCCGACAGTAAAATGTAATGAAAAACAAGTATTTGTAATAATGTAGACCACCTTCTAACTGCCTTTAATATAAGCACGTTGTATTTTCTAAAGATTTCAAATTGGCATAGGTGGTCTACAGGAGCAATTATGCGATGACACAGTCCTGCCTAGGAGATTCTGCCAAGCTTCTTTAACCGATGTCACATTTTGAATTAAACACTGTAGAATTTTAAACTTTTTGAAGTTTATAAATGATGACACAAGAAGGCTTTTATTTTTTAATTTATCCTTAACTATAAACAATTAGCAAAGGGAGATTTTGGTTTACTATTTGTAGTGAGCTGAATGATGACCCCTCTCCCAAAATATGTGTTCACCCAGGACCCGTGAAGGTGACCACATTTGGAAAAGGGGTCTTTGCAGATGCAATTAAGCTAAGAATCTTGAGATGAGATCACCCTGGGTTACGGTGGGCCCTAAATCCAGTGACAATGTCTCTGTAAGAAAAGAGAAGTCATAGACACAGAGAATAAGACCGTGTGGACACAGTTACGTGGCCACAAGCCAAGGATACCTGCAGCCACCAGAAGCTGGACAAGGCAGTAAGGAATCTCCCTTAGAGAATTCAGAGAGTGTGTGGCCCCGACAACACCTTGATTTCAGATTTCTAGCCTCCAGAACTGTGAAAGAATACATTTCTTTTGTTTTAAGCCCCTACGTTTCTGGTTGTTTGTTACAGCAGCCCTAGCAAACTAATACACTATGTAATAGCACAATAAAAGAATGGGATAAGAGGAATAAATGTTTAAAAAACAAGTCTTTCTCCACCGATCATGGCAGGAAACCCTTCCCCTAGCTATTGTTCAGCCTCACCAGCATGGAAACCGCGGTGAGAAAGTTTGGAGTTTTTCGAGGATTTAAGGTTTAGAAGTATAAGACTCAAAAAGAAACTACACCAAGTACTATTCACTCACATTCCCTGAGCACGTCCTGTTCTGTTACACTTCCATGCCTTAGCAACTGCCTAGAATGTCCTTTCCTACCTCAGAAACCCGACTAACCCTCCAGATGCAGGACAAATATTGCCGCCTCTTCCATAAAGCCACCTTCTCCACTGCCCTCACCATACACGTGCACGTGCACACGCACACACACACACGCGCACACACACAGTTACTCACTCTTCATCTGGGTTCTATAGCATTTTTTACTTGCCTCTATACAGCATCGATTACAAAGCAAGCACTGTGGGTTTGGGTCTATAGAGCTATCTCCCCCCACAGACTCTGAGGCTTATAAGCACAGTGAGATGCCCTGTTTATTTCCAGCCTCTCTACATATGGTCTCCAATCCTGCAGTGCTCTCATCTGGACTTCCTTACAGCTTGGTGGCTGCGTTCCACGTTCTAGGAAGCAGAAGCCGCTCAGGTCTCTACACTCTGAAATCCCAGGATGCTTCTACTGCATTCTTTGCTCAAAGCAAAGTCGCAACACCGTTCCCAGGTCACGTGGGGAAGTGGATCCCGCGTCTTGATCTAAGGAGTACAGGCACACTCGGAGATGGGAGGGCTCGCTGGTGAGCATATCTGGAGACTACCTACTCCAGCTGAGTTCTAATCCTGTTCTGTCTCTTACTATTACGACCTTGGCCCTAAATATATAACGTCTATGACTCAACATCCTCTTCTGTAAAACTGGAATAACACTGTCTACTCGATAAGACTGTTTAAAAGACTGAAGGAGCTGTTGCTATTTACTTAGTGCGGCTCTTGCACGTAGCAACCTTGTAACAAATGATAACTACTTTTCCTCTTCTGATAAAGGGGGAAAATAAGAAGTCATCAGGTGGCTAAAGGGAGAAAATGCAGAGGGAAACCTCCCTGGTAGAAAAAAGAAAGGCAAAAGCATGATAGATAAAGACAACCTTTACCAACTTCAATCAAGTTTGCCTCGGGCTAATCTTATTCCTATTAGGTAACTGCAGTTGAAATAACCGAAACTCTGAGAAGACGTATTTGGGGTGTTGAGCAGTGAAGTACGCTCACATCTAGGGAACCTCACAGTTAAGCTTCAGGATATACACTGTAGCTTTGCAGGATTTATGAAAATCTGTAGCTTTTAAAAATAATTTTTATTTCTGACTTTTAAAGCAATATATGCCATTGAGAACATTTTAGGTAACTGAGTGAAGCAGCAGGAAGAAAGTAACCATCCACAATGCTACCACAACAGATAACCGCTAGAAATAACTGAACTTACTCTCTTGTAGCTATTTTGTTATCACAATATGCACACAGGACTGGTTTTATGAGTGTGTAACTTCTGCAGTCACACAGGGTCCCACACTCAGAGGGACCCCAGTTTTGGTTTAATTTTATGTTGTCACCATCTTGAAATTCTTAATAAGTTTTATAGAAGGGGTTTCAATTTTTCATTTTGCTTGGAAGCCTGCAATTACAGACAGTCCTGTGTACAGGTTAGTATGTTTGTAGGGGTGTGTGTGTAAACGTAAGGATGTAGATATACATGCATTAATGCTTCAAGGATATTTAGAATTATATTTTTATCAGATGTGAATGTCACATATTATTATGTTTCCATATTATTAAACGTATTAGGTAAACATTATCTTAATGTTTACATATATTTCATCCATGGACCTGTCATATTTTAATTAACTATTCCATGCCTATTAAGCTTTCAGGTAATTTACATTTCTGTTTATGTAAATTATTTTGCAGCATATATCTTTGTGCATAATTTTTTCTCTTCATCTTTTATTTATTCCTGTAAGACAGATCTCTGGAAATGGAGTTATTGGATCAAAGAGTATAAATATTTTTAGGTTTTGAAATATACTTTCAAATTGATTTTTTTCTTAGCAAAAATTTTCATAGTAGTAGTCCAAACAGCAGTCAACAAGAGTGCCTTGGTTATGTTTTATAAAAGACCGTGAACAAAGAGAATTCATGTATAGAGGGAAGATGCACAGTGCTTGAGAGCATATGGGGTTTGAATTCAGTGTTCATTTTATTCCTACCATTTACTAGTTATATTGTTTCGCACAACCTCTATATGCCTCAGTTTCCTTACCAAAAAACGTTAAGGACAGTAATATCCACCCCACAGAGGTGCTATGAAGATGAACTTTCATCACTCAACCAGCGTGAATCCAGCACCAACTCTGTGCTAGGAATTCTATTAGGCCCATGGGATGCAGCAGTGAACAGAGCAGACAAGTCTCTGGAGTTTACAGGTGGACAAGGAAGTTAGCCACTAAGCAGGAAATGAAAAAAAAAAAAAAAGTGTAATGAATATTAGGAAAGAAGCAGCAGCAAAGCTTTTTGAAAGCATGTAACTGTTTCCAGAGAAGAGGCCCCTCTGAGGACCAGTGTTACTCTGAGACCTGAAAAGTGAGGGGGAAAGGTGATCCTAGGGAAAGTTGAGTGAGTGAGAAGCAATGTTCAAGATAAAGGAAATATCCATGGGGGCAAAAGCCCAGAAATATTTGTCAAGTTCAAATAAAATTAAAGTCCCATAGAGCTAGGGTGACCAGAAGTCCCCAGTTACCTAGACAGTCCCTGTTCATATCAACTGCTTTGAGGTAATCATTAATATGGTCCCTACTTCATCTCAAAAATGTCCAGGCTTAGAAGATAAGTAATCCCATCATGCTGTAGCAAAAAAAAAAAAAAAAAAGCAAAGAACAAGAGGGAGAGTAGTAAGAAATTCGGTTAAGACTTTGGAGGATCTTACATGTCCTGTCTCTCTTATCTTATCCTGTCTATTTATGTCTATCTTAAGGACTTAAGAGTCATTAAAGGATTTTCATCAGGACAGTTACATAATCTGATTTGCCTTTCACCACAGAGACAGCTGCAACAGAAGGAGAGGTTTTGCTGAGTGAAGAGCAGCACTCACAAAGAATTTCGAGAAGTCCGTAGAATGTCTAAAGCTGACAAAGAGTTACTACTCAGACTTGCTGAGAAATTTTTAGAAATCAACAATGAAAAAACATAGGGAATTAAACAGGTGAGAGTTTTGCACAGGCACTTCCTGGAATTAGAAAATCCAAACAGGTAAGAAGTAGATGGAGAGATGCTTGCCCTCAAAAGTCAGCCATCAGAAGGATACAAATTAAAACAATCTATTATCATTACTACTGTTATGAATCATCACAGCATACTGAAGAGCTAGAAGAAATATATAAAGCTCTATGTCGAAGGGTCTCAGGGACCCATAGGAAGCAAGGAAATATGATCTTACAAAAGTTGTCCCATCAGAGCGCTGTCTCCAAATGATGGTTTAGGTTCAAATCTGTGGTGCTTGAAAGAACACAGGGAGAACAGGGTATCAGACATACCACTGATTAAGTATGTTTTTCAGAAACAGAATCACAGACATAGAGAACAGACTAGGTGCCAAGGGGGAGGGGTCAGGAGAGGGATGGAGTGGGACCGTTGGGGTTAGCAGATGCTAAACTATTATATAGAGGATGGATAAACAACAAGGTCCTACTGTAGAGCACAGGGAACTATATTCAATATCCTGGGATAAACCATAATGTTAAAGAATATATAAAAAAGACTGTACATATATGTGTAACTGAGTCACTCTGCTGTTACAGCAGAGTCATTAACACAACATGGTAAATCAACAATACTTCAATTAAAAAAATTGTTTTAATATGTTTTTCATCTTTACTGATTCATAAGGCTGATGCTTCTCTACCCTTAACTACCTATTTGTTGCAAGTGCTTTTTGATCAGAAACTTTCAGAAAAGAAAATACGGCAGGGCTTCCCTGGTGGCGCAGTGGTTGAGAGTCCGCCTGCCGATGCAGGGGACGCGGGTTCGTGCCCCGGTCCGGGAGGATCCCACGTGCCGCGGAGCGGCTGGGCCCGTGAGCCGTGGCCGCTGAGCCTGCGCGCCCGGAGCCTGTGCTCCGCAACGGGAGAGGCCACGGCAGGGAGAGGCCCGCGGACCGCAAAAAAAAAAAAAAAAAAAAAAGGAAAAAAAAAAAAAAAAAAAGAAGCAGAATGATTAGCAGACCAGCCTCATCTGGAGAGTGGAGAGGAAGGGGAGGATGATAAGGAACAGCTCAGAGAGAAGACACCCAACAGTCCACACACCACCATGAGATAGGTGCACGGAGAAGTCCAGACAGCTCACACCCACTAAGACACTAGCTTTCCCTTCTTTCCCATTATAACCACTTCTACTTTATTTCATACAAAGCAAGCCAGTCAGATAAATTTTAAAACAACTAAGAAGGCCTTTATTCAGAGTAACTTCCTGTCATAATATAACACATAACACAACATAACACCATTTGGTAATAAGAACCTACTGTATAGCACAGGGAATTCTATTCAACACTCTGCAATGACCTATATGGGAATAGAATCTTAAAAAGAGTGGATTTACGTCTATGTATGATTGACTCACTTCACTGTACAGCAGAAACTAACACAACATTGGTTAACCAATTACACTTCAATTAAAAAAATTATAAAACAAACAAAAAAAATAACAACATTTGGGATACGTCTGACCAAATACCGGAAATTTTCTTAAATGCTTAAACTTTTAATAGAAAAATTTAGAACTCCAGTTTTTCTCCTTGAACTGGATCTTATTCTACCATTCGAAGGTCTGCGGGGAATGAAAAGCATAAATAGCTGCTTAAACTTCATTTAAGCATCAGTGTTGCTCGCTCTTTACTGAATCAGCGGTTCCACAGCTGGCCCTGGAGGAGCAGAGAGTTGGAACCAGACACTTCAATTGCATTCTCTGAATCCATCTAAACAGAGGGTTCAATACAAGCTAAAGGAAGTGCATTCCAGGGGAAAAGTCCAGCCTAGGAGGTAACTCAGGCCTGGGGGTAGCCCACACAAATGACAGCAGGATTTGATGTGCCCACCAAAACAAGGAAGAGCGGAAGCAGGGTGTGCTTCAGTGACTCACCCCCCACCTTGGGAAACCGTGAGTTCTTGTAAGCCCTGCCCAAGGTAATGAAAGTTTGGAAATACATTTACACAGTAGTCATTAAAGCTGAGTGTTTTTCATCTTTCTTCCTAGTCTACTGGCTAAACAGGAAGTTTTCTGCAGGATGCTCCAATATCCTCTGTTCAGAGTAATAACTTTAGCACTTTGATTTCCTTTTCTCCCACGATACCTTCACGTTTCCGCTCTCGGTCCGGGACTCCATCACAGATTTCCTGCGGGAAGCTGAAGCTCCTTAACGCTTTGCAAGGATCAGGTGTACCCCACCCACATAAAAAGTCACAAGGACCTTTCATAGATAGACTCAAATTACTCATTCCCTAGGGAAGGTCAGAGTTGGTGAGTTAATGAAATCTTGCAAAATCTGACCAGCTGTCTATGTCAATCCCCACGGCATCCCCTGGAAGCCAGTTACTTAAAATAATTCCTGATCATAGCGAGGAGGATAAGTGACTCAACTGGGGTTAACTAAGAAAGGAAGCTCTTCCTCCAGGCCTTATCTTGGCACCTGCAAATCATTCCAAGGGCTAAATGTTCCTGTCATCTAAAGATGATGGTGAAAATAAGAGCCAGCCAACGGGAGCTAGGCATATTGTACTAACACCCAAAGTGATTATATATCAACAGCTGCCAGTCTTCTTTTAAACCAATCTCCTATCATCTGGTCGTATTTAATTTTAAGTTCTGCCTTTCTGGCTGAGCACAGCGTGGTGACGGAGAGCGTGGCCTTGGCGTCCGCAGGTCCTGGGTTTGATCCCAGTTCCAACATTTGTATATGTATTATGTCGAGGAAACATGTCCATTTCTTTAGGCTTCTCTTTTTCTTCACCTTTAAAGTGGGAATAATAATTGCATTAGGTTGAATCGTAAAATGATCCATTTTTTTGTAGGTTAAAGCTGATATAAGGCTTTTTTTTTTTGCAAGGATGAAGGAGTTAATACATGTATAGGGCCTGGCACACTACTAATGCCTATTAAAATTCAACAAAGCACTTACATTTTTATTATTGGCATTCTGCGTCATTTGCTGTTTTAAACTGCCATTATTAAGTATTTATAACACAGAGACCACTTAATCCCACGCTACAGCCTAAGCTTCTGGAGAAGAGTGTCTGCTCACGACCCCATCCAACCAGGGAGCAATGCCCGGTAGGTGGTAGGTGACCAATAAATACTTGCTGCACAAACAGATAACTGAGTAACTCAGTGACACCTATGACAAGATAAGGGTGACCACCGCCTTGAAAAATCTTGAGCTCTTCTCTCCAATTTCTTTTCAGCGCAACTGAGCTATTTGCTGAAACAGCAGCGTTTCTACTTAGCCCAGGCAGGTGGGCGCATTTTCAAGATGGCAGGATAGATCTACATACTTCTGACAGCCCTAATTCCTAGACAGTTCACATCTTCCAGAAATGCCAGGAGCCATCGAAGTGAAGCAACAGCTGAAGCTAGAAAAAGGGCTCTGCTTTGAGAACAGGAACCAGGAGGGACGTCCACTGTGGCAGCGCTTGTAAAATTAATGATAGTTACCCCACTCAGAGGCAAGAATGATGCATTTTATTTTGACATGTACCTTCTCAATCCATTTTCTTCCTCCTTTATTTCTTAGGCCTGATCCGTAAAAAAAACTGTGAAGGGCACTGGCTCAATGCCATCAGGACTGCTGCACCGTTGTAGGAAAGACTTTTGGCATAAACTGTAATTGGTATTTTGAATCTAGCACTGAAGGGTGATTCATAATTTTAATAAACAAAATCAACATGGTGATCACAAATGTTCATTTACCAACTGCAGGGTCTTTACGGAAGAGTATGGATGTAATACAATGCCTATTGAAAAGTAAGAATCGTACGGATGGGTAGAGATTGTAAGGGATACGTGAGCTAGCTCTGAGCCGAGCTGCCTGGGTTCCCATCCCGGAGCCGTCACCCACTAGGTGTGCAACATTGGGAGAGCTACCTCACCTCTCTGTGCAGAAGTCTGCCCAGTGTGTTAAGTGAGATAACACATGGGAAGCACTTTGCACAACACCTGAACATGGTGAACACTGAATCAATGTCATCATTTGCGGTTCATACGATAGTTAACAAAGATAACATCTGCTTCAGAAGAGAAGCTTTTGGAAAGATGAGATCCTCAAAATCCTTTCTTCTTTTTGTCTTGTTCCAATTTACATCATTTCCCTTAAAATCGTGTCAGTCCTGAGGCATTTAAATTTTTATTCAGCTAAAAACAAGCTTAACATTGTAGACTTGGCCTGGTTGCTCATACTCGTGTGCTTAAAAATAAAAGAGCAATAATAAAACTCTTTTATGATGTTCACCGGAAATTGTGAAACTTCATCTCCTGACATCTTCCTGTTTCAATAAAGATTCTCATGAGAGTCTTGGAAGAATGGAGTCAGACCAACTCCGGTGTGAGCTGTGCACGCGCTGCGGTTGCAAGGATGTTGTTTATGTTTTAGATCCTGTTTTCTTCCTGGATGAAGGGCCGCTGCCTGCAGGTGCTTCTCCTGCTGTTATCGTCCCCTCCGCAGGGTGCACCCCCCTGGAAGTCGCTTCCTGCCGCCTGTGTGTGACTCTTGCTGCTAAGGAATAGGAGGGAGGCTGTCAGGGCTTATCTCCCACCTGGCTGCGGTTTCCAAGGCTCATGGCTATCACTATCTGGCACAGCCATTTACATGGGGAGACTGCATTCTTGCTCAAGGAGAGTTCAGAAAGCAAAACACAGAAACAAAACCACAAAGATGGCAGGGGGTGGGCTGCTGAGATGCTAAATGGAATTCCAACAGTTAGACGCTGTAGACACCAGTGCAATGCCTTAACCTCCCGGGAAAAGCAATGAATGTGTGGCACTCTCTGCAGTGGCTTTCAGATTGCTCTGCACATAGCTCATGGTCATCATGTTCCTCCCAAGAACAACTTGCATTTAGCTATCCAAACAGAGTGAATAACTTTTTGCATTCTCCTAATGGGAGAAGTGTTGCTACCTCCTCGGATAATTAATCTCCAAAACTGAGATGCAATGGACCAGTTTTACTTCCAGTGGCAATTCGTGAGCTCATCAGAAAGCAAGGATGCTTAACTCTGCACCTAAACTTACTGATTCTGCTCTGCTCTGCCTCAGAGTCAAAAGGAAGATTGATCTGTGCTCAACTCTACCTCCCAGACTCAGGGGGGTAGCAGGTAGACAGAGGCTCACAGAGGTACAAAAACTGACCATCTGGAAGTCCCACTACAGCCCAGTCACACGTTTCAATGCCTGCCAACATATACACATCATGCTTGTATAAGCCACTTATTTAAGGAAATGAATGACAAGGTTGTATCCTCTGAGTTATCAAGTTATTAACAGTAAAAGCAAAGCCTTGACTTAGGAATAAGGAAAATATCACCCATTATGCTTCCTCGAAGCTCGCCCAGCTATTTCCTCCTCACTACTCATGGCTTCCTTCCAGGCAGAGACAGTCTGAAGCAACAGTCCTATAATTCCCAAATAGCCCCTTTGCCTGCCAACCCATTCACTGACTTCAAAGGCAAATCACAAATGGTAACCCTAACAGCAAGATTCAGAGCGTGACCAGTCACTTTTCCCTTTGTGGGTAAGCTAGGAAAGAAAATGCGCCAGAGGAGGGAGAGTGTTGGATGGGGGGGACATGATTTCTTAGAATAATTCTTGTGACTAGTTTTTACAGATTTCAGAAAATAGAGATTTGAAAATACAGAGAACTGCTTTTACTTTGAATCCGTTTTTCTAGAGTCATGTAAAAACCTTTCCTGAACCCCTGGGGATAATTGCTCTCCAGTACTGAGATAAAAGTAGGTAGTTTCTAGACCATGAGGGAATTCAGAATTCTTCCCACTGAGTTAGAACTACAATGTGTCTAGGAAAAGCCATGTTTCCTATAAGGAGGTTTTAGAGTCTTAAAAGTTAAGTGAGACACAGCCATAAAAAAGAATGAAATCAGGGCTGCCCCAGTGGCACAGTGGTTAAGAATCCACCTGCCAATGCAGGGGACACGGGTTGAAGCCCTGGTCCGGGAAGGTCCCACATGCCATGGAGTAACTAAGCCCATGGGCCACAACTACTGAGCCTGCGCTCTAGAGCCCGAGAGCCACAACTACTGAAGCCACTGCGATGAGAAGCCCGCGCGCTGCAACGAAGAGTAGCCCCCACTTGCCGCAACTAGAGAAAGCCCACGCACAGCAATGAAGACCCAACAGAGCCAAAAATAAATAAAAATAAAAATAAATTTATTTAAAAAAAAATGAAGTCATGCCATTTGCAGCGACATGGATGGACCTGGAGATTATCGTACTGAGTGAAGTAAGTCAGACAGAGAAAGACAAATGTCATATGATATCATTTATATGTGGAATCTTAAAAAAATGGTACAAATGAACTTATTTACAAAACAGAAATAGTCACAGAAAACAAACTTATAGTTACCGGGTGGTATGGGGTGGGGGAGAGGGGTGAATTGGGAGATTGGGACTGACGTATACACACGACTATATATAAAACAGGTAACTAATAAGGACCTACTGTAGAGCACAGGAGACTCTACTCAATACTGTGTAATGGCCTATATGGGAAAAGAATCTAAAAAAAGAGTGGGTATATGTCTATGTCACTTACTTTGCTGTACACCTGAAACTAACACGACATTGTAAATCAACTATACTCCAATAAAAATTTAAAAAATAAAAATAAAATAAAAAAGAGATGCCCAAATATGTAACTGTAAACCCCTCCTCATGATTATAGAAACAGTGTAACTTTTTTGCGTGTGTGTGCGGTATGCGGGCCTCTCACTGTTGTGGCCTCTCCCGCTGCGGAGCACAGGCTCCGGACATGCAGGCCCAGCGGCCATGGCTCATGGGCCCAGCCACTCCACGGCACGTGGGATCTTCCCGGACCGGGGCACGAACCCATGTTCCCTGTATCGGCAGGTGGACTCTCAACCACTGCACCACCAGGGAAGCCCCAGAAACGGTGTAACTTTTGAGAGTTTTCTAACTTCAATAAAGAGACACAATGTGGCAAAAAAAACAAAAAGTGAGACTGATATAGAGAACAAACTAGTGGTCACCAGTGGGGAGAGAGGAGCGGAGAGGGGTAAGGGGGGAAAAAGGGTTATTATAGGATTATATGAAATCATGTGTGTGAAACTTTTGAAAATTGAAAAGCACCACAGTATTTAAAAAATCTTTCATTCAATAAAAAAAAAAAAAATTTAAGTGAGAAAAATTAAATTAAAAATAAGTGAGCCTCGGGACTTCCCCGGCAGTCCAGTGGTTAAGACTCCACCCTTCCATTGCAGGGGGCATGGGTTCGATCCCTGGTTGGTGAACTGAGATCCTGCACGCTTGCAGCGTGGCCAAGGAAAAAAGTGAGCCTCGCCACTTGTAAAATATGAATCAAAAAAGAATGAAAATTATCATGGTTTCCACTCAAGCTGGCTAAGATATCTGAAGGGTACTGAAATACTATTCTAATATGTCTTCCTCAAGCTACCACAATGTCTAACAATCTACATTCAGGGACTTATTTGTTTGAGTTAGGACCAGTGTTCAACAATTGTTCACTGAGTGTGTAATACTTCCAGGCACTAAACTAGGCAATGTCTATACAGACACAGTGCTTGCCCACTAGTATTTCAAGTTACTCCCTAATGAATCAGGTTTAAAGCAAAAAAAGAAAAGGCCTGGAACATTTTCAGCACCAAAATAAGCAGCATTAGTAACAGATTAAAACCACAAAATAAAATTTAAAATCCATGAGTTCATAGTGATAAACAAACAAATGGATAGATAGGTAGATAGATAATGAAGGGAAAGTTCTTTCTATCAATACAATTCAGACAAAAAAATGCAGAGGAATAAAGGAATTTAAAAACTCACTCTTAGCAACCACCACAGTAATCATTGTTATAGAGCTGAATTACCAATGGATGCTAAAACTACCGTGTGAAAATTTGATAAGAAAAAAAAAGGATATTTACATACAATACCTTCCCACAAAACACTGATTAAATACAAAGGAGACGTTAATTTTACAGGGAGAGAATCTGAGTGATATACCACCTTAGCCAAAATTAACATCACCAGTAACGGGAAAAATGGACTCTGAATGTCTCCTGTTAAGTTGCATGGGGTATTCGTTCCAGAAATGCGCGACGAATCCAATCAAGGGAATTTTCAGGCAAACCTAAACTGAGGTATGCTCTACAAAATAAATGGCCTACACTTATCAAAAATGTCAAGGTCATGAAAAATCAAAAAAAAAAAAAAAAAAAACCCAAAGAACTGCTTTCTAGTGAAGGAGAATAAAGAGACGTAACCATTAAATGTAACGTGTGATCACGGACAGGATACCGAAGTAGAAAAAAAATTTTTTTCTTTTCTTTTGCAATGTAAGACATTGTGGACAAAGGATGAAATATGATAAGATCCCTTAATTAGATCAAGGATCAAAAACTTTTTCTCTAGAAGATCAAATAGGAAATCCCTTCAGCTCTGGAGGCCATCTGTCCTCTGACATAACTAATTCAAGTCTACCTTTGTGGGAAGAGAGCATCCACTGACACACCATAAAAAATGAGTATGGCTGTGTTCCAATAAAGCTTTATTTACAAGTATAGATGGCCATCTATACTTGCCAACTACTGGACCACATAAGAGTAATAGCAATGTTAATTTCCCAATTTTGATGATTGCACTGTAGTCATGTAAGAGGATCTTTAAGAAACATAAACTGAAGCATTTCAGGGTCAAAGACATCATGTTTGTTGCAACTTACTCCCAAAAAGTTCAGAAAAAGAGATGCATGATAAATAAATGTGGTAAAATTTTAACATTTGGGGAACCTGGTGAAGGAAACTCTTTTTTGAATGTGGGAACTACTTGGCAACTTTTCTCTAAGTTTAAAATAATTTCCAAATAAACAGTTAAAAGGAAAAAGGAAACAAATATCCATGGGACAGAGCAATCACTTGGGACCATAACCCACCACTGGCACTAATGCCAGGCACACAGAAAGTGCTCAGTTAATATCTGATAAGCAAATGAATTAATTAATTCACTAATTTACTAGGTGTTCACTGGAGGAATGACATAGAGGACAGTTTTGTTTTAAGGAGAAGTTAGGAAAATAAATCAATTACAAAAGGGACAGCCCACGTGGGATAATGTCACATGTACATACACAGGAGGGGTAGGAGTCTGACAGACAGTAAGGATCAAGACATAAAAATAACAGCTGTGACAGATCATCGGGGCAAAATTTCCTCCAGGGCTGAGTTCCAAAGACCAACATGAACTAAACTGATTTTCTCTTACTGGGC
The DNA here is from genome assembly GCF_000442215.2 of Lipotes vexillifer. Taxonomy (NCBI): domain Eukaryota; kingdom Metazoa; phylum Chordata; class Mammalia; order Artiodactyla; family Lipotidae; genus Lipotes; species Lipotes vexillifer. The sequence goes on along the minus strand of NW_006774279.1, from coordinate 111,431 downwards.
ATCATTTCAGATGACACCCTCCTCCAGGCACAATGCTCAGAAGTGTTTCTTCTACCCTGTGTTGTGCACAAAATGCGTAACTCTGGAGGGAAATTGCTCCTCGGCCTCACATTGTTGGGGTTGTTTGGGCATTTCAACATCTACAGGAACACTCTGCGTAACACAAAGAACTGCCAAACATTGCCACCAAAGCTTTTCCAAATATACGTCTGAATCACTGGGGTAAGAACTGTAAGATTGCAAAAATAAAGTCTTCATGTCCAGGATAGTTTCCAAGGCAATATTTGGAACCATGATAAAAATCCGGATAATCATTCTGATATTAAACAAATTGGAGAAATGTCCAATAGGTTGATTGACTCAATGGTAAGGTAACGAGGAAAACCCAACATATGGACAGGTGGACACGGGTGGGTGCGCATTTCCTGCTCAGAGGTGCAGAGCAGGATTTTCTCCAGGAAGTGTCTCTAGACTTCTTCCATTCTCCACCTCCCAGAGACATTACAACACAGGAGGAGAGAACGGGACAGTCATGGAGGAGCTTCTTTGGCCAGGCATGAGGGTACCACGAGAGCACTTCTGCTCACATCCCGTTGGCTCCAACTTACAAGCAAACAAGGGTGAAAAATGGAAGCAGCAACGGAGCACTGCTTTTGCCATCTGGTAGTTCTGTGACCTGAGATAAATTACATTACTTCATTACTTCCCTGGGCACTAAATACTTCTGCCACCAGTATCTCTTTTGTTTAACTATTCAACAAAAACCTGTAACCCTCTATCAAGACTGCTATTTCATAGATAATGGAATTTAAAAGACAATGAAATGGAATAGATAATAGATAATGGAACATATCAAGTTTACTCCACGAGACAGTGAATTTTTTCCCAAATTTTTAGGGAACTGACTTCCCTGGTCTATGCTGAGACACATCCTACAAATGTCACAATGCACTTTGGTATTAAATCTCTAGCCTTTGAGAAGGTTCGTGTAAAATTTCTTTGTGACAGAAATGACAGCAAGGGTTGCTTTTGTTGTTCTTGTTGATGTGACGTGTGGTGGAAGTGGGGGGGAGTTGGTTGCCTTTTTATTTTTATGGTAACCGAGTTTGGAAAACTACTCAGTGACAAGTAAACAGAATACCACTGTCGCCATAATAATATTCCAAGAGAAGTTAATAAATTTCTGACATTCCAAGGTGTGAAAGGAAGCAATCTGACGTCTTAAAGCCGGAAAAAAACAGTTTCTTGGCCCATGCTGTTCACACATGCCGAGGTCACCTACAAAATTATCAGGACTTAAAAATAAATGCAATTAAAAGTCTATTTTAGATGGTTTCTTGTACCCTAAAGCACGTAAAGGCTTGAACATTTTCCCTCCCTAGTTTGAAAGTCCTCAGTAAGACTCTATCACACTAAGGTAGCTGTTTAATTCAGGTAAACACTAGATTTACAGAGTGATTTGCAAACAAACATGCCGCCCCCTATACACACTAAAAACCATGAAAAGGGAGTCCTGAGAGTCTTCACTCAAAGATGCAAAAATGATGCAAAGTCATTACTCAAAACAATCTTGATTAAATGAAAGGAAAATCCTTACTAGGACCAATGTCACACAGAAGCAAAGGAAGTAAAACAAGCTTTGCCTCGAAATTCAAATGTTTCCGTGGTGTAAAAATTACATCTCCAGGGATGACGGTGGTTTTAACTTGTTAAACCTCCATAAATAAATTAAAGTCCCTCTTATGATTCAGAGAGTCCCAGGAAGGTTTTGCTAGATAAGCAGAGAACACATTCCTGAAATTTCACCATGAAGCATTTTTTAAAAATCAAGCTTCACCTTCATAGGCAGGTAATCTCTCCCTCTTTCTCTCTCCCTCTCTCGCTCCTCCCCTCCCTCCCTCTCACTCTCACTCACACACACACTTATTGGAATAACATCTTATGTCATTGGTGAATTATTACTTTGTATGTTTTAATGTATATGTACTGTGGCAAACGGGAAAGATTCTAATATGAGGCGGTCAAAAGGAAGAGGTACTAGGAAAAAAGTAGAAAAAAGAAGAAAACACTGAGGGTGTGAAATGATGGAAAGTGTTCCAGCACATCTTCTATCTGTCTCCTGCTCTCACCATTTGTTAGTTCTGTGACCGAGATAAATTACATTACGTCATCCAGCCCCTGGTTGACCCTCTCTAACATGGGAATGCTAGTACAGATCTTATAAGATACATGGGAGGACTAAATAACATGATATGTGTAAAATGACACAGAGTTGACCAAAGATTTTTCTCCTTTTTCTTCTCTCAAGGACAGACCATCAATATCATTGTGAAAATCTTCTGACCACCCACAAATGTGTCAAACAACAGATTGAAACTGAGTACTAACTGAAATACACAGAATTAAGTGAGGAGTCATTGGCTGGTAAAAAGGTAAAGAAAGAGTGAGAAAAACAAGATCACTGTAAGGCGGGGTCAACATTTAGTAGGACACACTGACCTATAACTGGCCAAGAGGATCTTTCCCCCAGACCCAACTTCAAGTCATGAAAGAGGAACCAGCTGGAAAATCTACGCTTGCCATGTGGCTTCAAATTATCCTCAGGAAATCCACAAACGTGGTGATCTAACAGACTCGTGACTTGGGTAAGTTATTTACCTCTTCTCAGTCTTGCTTTCCTCGTATACAAAGTGATCATGATTGTGAAAATGAGGGGAATCTATAGAGATCCTCGCACAGAGGAATGTCCCCTGATTCAATCCTTCCCTCACTTCATGCACAACCAATTCATGAGCAACCAGTACCCTTAACACATACCAAAGCCACACAGTTCTTCCCATCTTTACTTCTGTCGTTTCTGTCTTGCCTTATAACGTTATTCACATAATGCATTAGTCAGGGTCCTGCAGAGAAATGGAAACCACAGGGTGCGTGTGTGAGAGAGAGAGACAGACGGAGAGACAGAGACAGTGAGAGAGAGTGTGTGTTATTTTAAGGAATTATCTTGCATGATGGGGAGCACGGCAAGTCTAAGATCTTCAGGGTAGAGCAGCATAAGCCAAAAGTCAGTCTGAAGGTAGAATTTCCTCTTCCTGGAAAGACATCCATCTTTTTTCTCTTTAGGCCTTCAACTGATTAGATGAGGCTCACCCACATAATGGAAGGTAATCTGCTTTACTCAGTCTATTGGTTTCAGTGTAATCTCATCTAAAAAATACCTTCACAGCAACATCTAGACTAGCATTTGAGCAAATATCTCGGTACCATAGCCTAGTCAATCTGACACATACAATTAACCATCACATGGAGAATCACCAAGCTTATTCCTGCCTCAGGGCCTCTGCACTAGCTGTTGCCTCTGCTTAGAAAGCCTCTCCCCATCTCTTCTTATGCTTCATCACCCAGATCCCAGGGCAGATATCACCTCTTCAGAAACCTTCACTGCCCGACGCATGCATCACAGCTCCCTGGCCACCCTGCTTACCCCAGTCACAATCTCTTAACTCTCCCCATCCTATTTTATTTACACACTTGTCACTATCTAAAACCAACCTGGCTATGCAATCGCCTGTTATCTGTTTCCTCTCCCAGCTCTGGGCTCCACGTGTGCAGGGATCTTGTCTGCTTAGCATTCTAATCTCAGTATCTAGAACCGTGTCTAATACACAGTAGACACTCAATAAATAACTGCTGAATGAATCAGTCAACCAGTCAATACTAGGTGCTCATATAATATCCGATTATTTTTATTAATAATTAATCTATTAATACTTTATTATGGTGATGGTTTGTACTCTAGCCTTTTAAAATGACTTCTGTACCGTCTCTGGATCACCTTTTAATGACAGATGTTGTATTTATCCTTAATCCTACTGTAGTTATGGTTTCAAATAAGTTTGTGAAATTTAAATTCTATTATATGAGAAGCAGAAGACAGATATTAAGGAATTGGAAACAAACATTATCTTGCAAAGCTTAATATTTTATACATTAGCTTGTCTAATTGTGGATTTAAAAACAGAGCCCTAAAATAGACTACGCTTACACACGCAAAATTAGCTACCAATGACTCAATAACCCTGTATAATTCAGGCTGAAATAACTATGTCGATTTTAGATATTCTGGTAAGTAAGGCAAAAGTGGGCCCCTAGTTCTTGGATTACCTTTGTTCATTGGCTTCATTCCCTCCATCATTTTGTGCATGCAGACATAATTGAAGAGTACTTTAAAATTGACACGTGGCAAGAGAAAATGAACCTCCCTGGAAATTCACCATCTTTGCAAGGAGATGAAAGTTATAACTTCATTATTTATTGGGGAGAATGAAAATATGAAGGTAGATATTGGACGGTGAAATGAAATATACCTCTTAGTGAAATATCTTTTCCTATTTTGTTTTATCTATATAATATACAACTAAAGCTTTGAACATGATAATGAATATGGCTGTTCTTGCAGAGACCATCTTTTTTTTTTTTTTTAGGAATGACTGAGCCTATTTTCATTAGCATAAAGGTAACCCTACAAGTGATAAATTGGTAGAAAATTCTTAAAGGGTTTCCTTCCACAGGGAGTTCCAATGAAACCCTTTTTCCCAAGAATCTCCTTAGCATCTCAGCATCCTCCTTTCTTTCTGTTTTGCCTGCAATTTTCACATGAGCACAGATACATTCAATTATTTTAGTTTTTAATCTACAAGGAGAGTTTCCTTTTACCCTAAGAGTACTTATTCTTTAAAAAATGTATATTTTGAGGAAGATACAGGAACATAATTACCTATTTCTTTCTCAGAGAAAGATGCTAAAACAGAGAACAGATAGGCAGTTCCTTGGTATCTATCCTTAGAGCCACTTCTGCAGGGCATTTATTAATTGGAAGCAAGATTAGTGAAAAAGATCTTCTGGCCTGGTCATTCTCTCCTTTAGCAGAACTAAGCTGACTGTTTCCAGTTCATTCTGGAGATGAAAGCAAAAAAGGAAACTAACCTAGGGTTAGGACTGAACTTAGGGTTCAGTCCAGTGCTGAACCCTAAGACCTAAGCCCACTTTATCTCATTGAACAACGCTGTGAAGCAGATATTATTATTCTCATATACAAAGTTGGGCAAGTGATTTAACCTTTCTGAGTCTCCGTCAATACGAGACAGAGGAGAGGATTCAACTTGTTTTGCCTGTGGCTCCAAAACCTGTCCGGAAACAAGCTTTACATTCAGCGACAAGGTAAAGCCATCGAATGGAAAACACAAAAAGCAGAAATCATAAAAGACTAATAGGTGTGGCTACTTAAAAAAAAAAAGCAAAGAAATAAAAGTGTACGGCAACAAAAAAGCCATTATAAGGTTGAAAGACAAATGGCAAACTGGAAAGTTACTTGCATACAGAAGACAAAAAACTAATATCCAATAGAAAAATGATTCTTATGAATCAATTAGTAAAAGATAACGTCACAGGGGAAAAATGGAAAAAGATAAAAATAATCATTTCCTTAAGGACAAAATATAAATAGCCCATTAATACACGTAAGAACATTCAAGTTACCCAATAACAAAGATGGTCAGAAAGATAAAGATTAAGAAGATGAACCCTCCATTGGCAAGAGTTTGAGGAAACGAACATTTTCACATACTTCTGAAGAAACTGTAAGTGGCTACAGTCTTCCGGGAGATGGACTGTCAACGTATATCAAAACTTTAAATGTGTATGCCTTTGCATCAGTAATTTCACATACATAACTTAATTTGAAGAATAATGATAGAAAAATTCACTAAAGTACAAGGAAATTATTTGCAGTAATATTGATGAGCAAAAAAAAAAAGAAAAAAGAAAGAAAAGTTCATCAAAAAGCAATTGTTTGAATTTTAATAGCCCTGTAATGGATTCCTGGATTGAAAAGGATATAGGGTACTCATACATTTTTCACTTTTGTTTTTATCTTTCTATTCTATTTGAATTATCTATACACATACATTCAGTTCAAAATCAGGGATAACAAACTATAATTTTCAAGCCCTTTAATACACCTTGCCCTTTACAATTTACAAAGCACCTTCCCCTATTTTATTCCATAGTAAAAACTAGGTCTCCAGTCCAAGGAAGCCATTGTTTCACATAGTTTTATGCCAAAAGCAATCCTTTCTCTCTTTGCCTGTGAATTTCTTGTAGTTACTTCAAAAAAAGGAAGTAGGCTACTCAAATTCACACAAGATGTTTGCATCCAGCAAAAGCACGATCGAAAGGAGAGAAAAATGTGGTTTTCTTTTATTTCACTGCCCTTGCAGGTCTTCATGACCCTTTGAAAGGACAGCTGCCTGTTCCAGACAACTAACTGCTCTGCTCAGTATACAAGGAAGAGATGCAACCTGCTCCTAAGTGCAGCTGTTTTCGGGACCCGGGAATAGACATTTTCAGCATCTTCCCCGGGCTCCACTGGGCAGGCCTTTCATGTGAGCAGGAAGGAAAAGGCTGACAACTTTCTCGTCTTTATGGAAGGTGGACTTTATTTCCAGCTCTTGGGTCGAAAGGTGGCGGAAAGAAAACAAAACCACCGAGAGATAAAGACTAAAAATAATGTCCTGTGGGGTGAATCAACACGGTTTGGGACCCTGAAGGCAGCAGCAAGGCGAGGATGTGCGTAGGGCTAAATCTGCGTCATCCTTAACAGGTGGTCGTGACCAGAATCAAGACGCCTGGGCCAGAGAGGAAAGGGATCTGCAAACAGGTGTGCTGGAGGGAAGGCGTGGGGGGAGGAGAGGAAGAAGCCATTTAAACAGCCTGGGCTTAGAGCCCAGACACTTTCCCAGCAGTTCACCTCTGGGAGAGCCCGAGGGCTGGGCATGGGCTGGGAAGGAGCTAAATTTGATCCCGGGGTTTTGTGGTTTGGGTGATGCACTTGGAGTTCAAAATAGAAATAGATGTGTTTATGCAGTTGGGCTTTCTTTCTCTTTACATTTAAGAAATAAATCTATGATTCACAGACTAATGCCCCCCCCTCAAAAAAAAGGAGCTCTCATTGGGTGATTTCCTATTTTATAGGAAGCAATGGGAGGATGGGTTCAAAAATCGCCCTAAAGACATCCATTCTAGACTTCTGAGAATAAAGATGATTTATTTTATTTCTATAGCACTTTAATTGTGCTTTTAGAATTTTCTAATTCCTTTAGAAGGTACTTGTAGAACATTTTAGTTTGGACTTATAACCATCCTGGGAGATAGATAAGCTGGCTGTTATTAACCATATTTTACAAGTTAGGAAACTGAGGTCAGAAAAATTAAAGGATTGTATGTGTCCTAGTTAAAATAGCCAGATTTTGTTTGGCCAGCAAAAGGTTTGGCTTGATCAATAGCTTAAAATGAGTTTTATTATTTTGTCCTATTACAAAGTTATACAGGTTTTCTAAAATTTTAAAACTATATTCATCAACAGGAAGGAAACAAAAAGTCATCTGTAACCTTACTTTGAGGAGAGTCACTATCACGTTTTTTAATTTCCTTCCACACTTCTGAAAATGTATATACATATGCACATTCATTATTTACTTTTATAAAAAGGGGATCGTATTATACATTCTATTTTTAATCATGTATCTATATATTATGACTGCTATCTCCTAACATAGCACCTTACTATATGATGCATAATTATGCATAATTGTACATAATAAATTAATTATAACTTTTTAAAAAAGGATTGTACGTATCCTTATAGACTAAGCTATAATAATCACATACATACAGAGGCCAGTCAGATCATTATTTCTCTAACTGTACCCTTGGGCAGACCTCCAAATGGGAAAGTTGGCATTAGATGCTAAGGAGCATGGTGCAAAAAGTAATACTGAATACAAGAAGCATGAAAAAGAATCTAGCCTACATGGACTTAGTGACAAGTCAAGTGACAAGCTAGATCCCTTAGGGAAACTGGACCAGTTTCCCTAAAGAGGTAATAATTTTTGAAGACATTCATGTCCTCTTGCCCACCCTCCCCTTGGGACCAGCTGGATGAAGCCATAACAGATATAATCTATGGCTCAGCATCAGGCTGTGAGCTGAAAAAACAGCAGACTCTAGAGCCCAAAGCAAAACTTGGGGTCACCAAAGTGAGGCCAAGACGGGCAGATTCTGGAGTCGACAGGAGTTGAATCCAAAAGACAGTGGAGCTGGGAATCTGACTTGGAACTGACAGGAGGCGACACGTGGACAGGCAGGAACCCTGGAGAGGCCAGGAGGAGACTCAGGAACAACAGCAACAAAGCTGTCCAGCAAGGGTCTAGGACGCAGACAAGAAGGATGGGCAAGGAGCCAAGTTCCAGCAGTCTCAAGGCCAGAGCCCCATGGCGAGCCAGCCTCTGTATTCCCTCCTGATGTGTTAGATGTTTCTGAGAAGGCAGGATGTGGTCCTGAATGTTACCGGACTTGGGACTCTCAGTAGAGATAAGTGGAAGGTCCTGCCTGAAGAGGAGGGGGTGGGAAGGGAGGTAGTTCAGCAGCTCCTGATCACTCACTGTCACATTCCCGACAGCACGTGGCAGGACTGAAAGTGCACAGTAAATACTCCATAAACACTTGTTGATTACCTGATCAATGGCGGGGAGTTGTCTGTCTGTCTCTTATAAACAAAAATGAATCAAGCCTGTTCAAGTGCCCCTTGCTCAAACTAGCACAGCAAATCAAAAAGGACTCCAAAGGGGCCAATTCCTTTGCACAGGGCTGAGCTGAGCCCCACGGGTGCAAGAGCATTCTTGTTCCTACACCTGGGTAACTGGAAATGCCGTACCTCTTTGCCAGGGAATAGGCAATGATCCCCTGACAGATTTAGGAGCAACACAACAATTTGCTGTGATGTTACGACTTCAAGCAGCAGTCAGGAAGTTAGCATGAGTACAATGAAAGTTGGATATTTCCAGAAAGAATCACCCCACTCCATAACAGCAGTCCCCAACACACCTTCTTTCCCAGATAAGAAAGTCATCAAACGTCATCATCAAATTCCCCCAAAACTCCAAGTTACATCTGAGTGTCAAAATTCAAAGGCAATTAATCACTCCAATCAGAAATTTCTGACCTTTCAGAAATCTGAAATTCCCAAACATGTTAGACCAGACCAGATGCACTCTGCCCTTAGAGATTTCAGGAGGGTGGGATTTATCTTCGATTTTATCGTCGATTTTCGCCTGTACCCTTTGCTCTCAGATCGCCTGAACTAAACTCGCTCTTCTTTTTTTCAAATGGCAGCCACCAAGCAACGTCACCGGGGCAACGCCTATTTTTCATTATTTTTGAAACATCTAATATTTATTTTATGACATAGAAGGTGTAGAGACTTAAATGAAACATCCCCCCCCTGCATAAGTCATTGTGTAATAACACTACCTGTAATGCTTTCAACTTGGTAGTAGGCAAATGTTCCCTTTCTGCCAGATGAGAACATAAACCATTAAAACTCATGAACAAAATAAATATTTTAAACCAGGTCATTTTAATCAGTGGGTCCTCTATTCTTCACGGATGTTGTGATCAAATCATTATTCTCCATAATCGGATTTGTTCTTTTAATGACGTTATGAGGAAAATCAACACCTTTTATGGCTGCTCAAATGATCCACACATGTTGTAACCAGATATCAGTCAAGTGTCAGCCACAGAACAAGAAGGCAACACAGTCATTAAAATCAGAAATCAACACGAACACCTTTGGCTGTAAAGAACGTGTTCTAAGCTTTGCCATAAACTAATGCCAAAACATTCAGTTTGCATAGGTGTTTCTATTAATCTACATATCTGTGAAGCACAATAAATAGAATTTTAGCAAAAGGAGGTATACCTGTATTGAAAACTAGAAATAATAAAAGGGTAGGTAGAAAAGAAAGTTCTCACTGGAGTCTAAAATATCCATTAAAAATTATTTTTTCTCTCACCCTTACAGAAAGGAGAAAACAGAAAAATGTTAATATAATAATCTAACTGTCTTATACAAGCGGCCTCTGATTGGTCACATACAAATCAGTCCATACTCTGGTGGGGTCATTTGCCTCTCGGGCTAAGCAAAAGGTCTACTCATGCAAATAAACACCCAAAAAATGTGTCTGACAGTCCCAGCCCACCAATCTTAGACATTCCTGGAATATCATTTCTTCTCTCCCTGCCTGGGCAGAAAATAACTGACAGCACACACCTGGAATCCACAACATTGTTCTTACTGGACAGGCATCATCAGAAAAGCCTAAATATCCATTTATAGGAGAATGACTGCATATATAGAGTATTCCGTGGAATGCAGCACAGCAGTTTCAAACAAAACATGGTTCTGTATCAAATGACATGGAAAGAGCTTCATGAGACACTGGCCATGCTTCAAGCAAACAGTTCATGTGTGTGGTACGGTACCATTTACAGAAAGCCAAAATCACAAAAGAGCACAGAAACCAGCCAGAAGGATAAGCAGATCTGGAGAGAATGCTGGGATTGAGGGTAGCAATCAACAAGGCTGTGGCTTTATTTGTAAGTTTTTTCAAAGGAGAAAGTACTGATCCATTTCTTAAGCAAATACTCTCTGCTCCCGTACCCTCCCCGACCTGGGATTTCTGCCCAGTCACAGGAGCCAATGAACAGAGCAGCTGCTCATGACGACACCCTCCAAGCACCCATGATGGCCATGCAGCCCAGGTAGGACACACCACATGTGTCCGTCTTCTTGGGAGCTTTCTCTTAGCACTTAGCTCCAGCTTTTTTTTTTTTTTTTTTTTGGCTGCGTTGGGTCTTTCTTGCTGCACGTGGGCTTTCTCTAGTTGCGGCGAGCGGGGGCTGCTCTTCGCTGCAGTGCACAGGCTTCTCACTGCAGTGGCTTCTCCTGTGGCGGAGCACAGGCTCTAGGCGCGCGGGCTTCAGCAGTTGTGGCGCACGGGTCCAGTAGTTGTGGCTCATGGGCTCTAGAGCGCAGGCTCTGTAGTTGTGGTGCATGGGCTTAGTTTTAGCTCCAGCTTTTTAAAAGCTATTCCTAACCTGCAGAGTCAAATGGCTCTTGGTTTTATCTTTTTAACCCACTGCCTCCTAACTTTTGCGAGAATTCTCCATTTCAATCATTTTGTGGCTCCTGCTACTATTTTGCTGCTCGAAGACCCTCTGAGACTCCTCTGCTTGCCCTTTGCACCAGCATCTCCTTTTGGGAATTAACAAATATTGTTGTAACTTTCCCAAGCACTTAGAGCACTGCAGTTCATAAACTAGGATTAAAAACAACAACAAAAATCTATGCCTTTTTATTTCCTCCAGTTTACTAGGCTTCCCCATCGTAGAATGACCACATCAATAATTCATGATTCTCCAAGTAAACTAATAATGCAAACCACACTAATGAAACACTGTTAAGTCTAGAACTGCACTAATGACCACGGAGTGGTCACAAAATTAATCATCTCTGTGAACTCTTCATCCAAAAACATCCCACAGCACTTTATGGTTTTAAGATATCAAGCTTTTGCCCTCTTCACAACCAGTTTGCTGGCTGCTCTCAGACAGCACAAATGGCCAGGATAGGAAGTGTGTGCTTCAAACTGGAAAATTACAAATATGTGAACCAGCTTTTGAAATTCCCCTTTGCCCTGGACTAGAGCCAGGACACCAAGTCTTACACTTCCAGCCATGCATGAAAGATGTTTGGGGATTTTTCTAATCCAGGGCCCACAGGACTTTTTCTTGTTGCCTTCCAGGGGACAAGGCACTGAATGAAAGCATATCTTGCCCCAGTCTAACTTTTATGTATTTATTTATTTATTTAAATGTGTCATAACAGCTCCCCACATCTGCTAGTTTATTGCAGCCCGTTAAGAAATAGGATAAAAGATTCGAGCCCATCATTGCTTTGTCCATAAGGATTTAAATCACAAACCTGAAACACAAGGAATCTACAGAAGGTCCAAAACGGAGCATTTTTCAAACACAGGTAAAAGCAGAAAAAGCCCCACCAAATCTGACAAGTCACCATACGTGAGCTTATTAATGTGAAAACACTTTGTCAACTCTAAAGAGCTTTGCAAATGTTTAAGACATCATTTTCAAGGCTACAATAAAAGGTCTAGCAAGGACTTTGACCTAAGCATATTGTATAGCATGTAATGTAGTGCTGGCAGGCACACATGATTTTTTTAAATTACTACTCATCGTTGTTGACAGGAATAATAGATGGAATAATTGTCTGTGGGCCAAACGCTAACATTCGATATGGATTTACCAGGAAGAACTTCCAGTTTTCTCGGCCTGTTTCCTATCCCCTCCTCCCCTTGGCCCCCAAGTGGCACAGGGTCACTAAAGTAGATCATGTGTCTGTCGCACTGTGTGTGTGCAAACCAGCATGTGTAGACACCACACTCCTCTTTAAGGAATTTACACCAAAACGATGGTAAGGAAGGAGCAAAGCTGGATGTCGGAGCTGACTTCCAATCAGGATATCCTACCTGGAAGCAAGCCAGCTTCCGCTCCTCTGAATTAAGCCAGAAAGACGTGACCTTTCTTACAAATGAATGTACAACCCTTTGGCAAGACCACTGTGGACTTCTGCCTTGAATGTGACTCTATGTCATTTGGTAACAAGTGAAATCCTGAAAGAGACCTTTGGTTCTGCAGTGAAGTCGGACTATTCAAAATGGCAGCATTAAACTGCCTGGTGGTTATTCTTAAACAATTCACTTTTAGATATTTTAACTTTAATGATTACACTCAGGAATAGTATATGAAACTGGGCAAAATCTCATACACTGCTCCTGGGAGAATGTTGAAGATTTAAATGCTATTTAAAATATTCTTAACCTTTAACATAGAAATTCTACTTCTAGGAATTTATCCTAAGTAAACATTGGTCATGTCACAAAGATGTGGCTACAAGACACTTTTATAAAATAATAAGAAGGAAAAATTGAAAAACATCTTATCCAATAATAAGGGCCAGTTACAAGAGTATATTTATTCAATCATATACTTTGCAGTTATTAAAGGATGGGTATGCTTATTAAGAGAAAGAAAAGCAAAAATGTTTCATTTTTATAAATATATATTTTGTAAACTTTATATATAAATTTATATACTGTGTGTATTGGATGCGTAAAGGAAAGACACACACACACACACACACACACACACACACAAACATACGGAAAGTCCATTCTCCAAAGTGTAAACACTGTGTGTTTTATGCTAGAATTAGAGGTGATTTGCATTTTCTTCTTCTTGCTTATCTACATTTCCTTCATGAAAATCTCTTTTATAAGAATTTTTTATTATGTTAAAAAATTAGCAACCCAGAGAAGCAGAGGACAGTTTTGGTTTGTTTCAGTTATTAATATTTTTATTTTTTTCTCTGTTTCTGGTTCTTATTTATTTTTTGCTTGTTTGCTCGTTGTTTTACAGGTCAGGCTATTCAAGATATGTGTAACTTCATAGACAGACGGAACCTCTCCTGAACAGAATTCCATATTCTCCAGTTTTGTTCATGTTTTACTGCTGACCTGATGGAGCTGTTCTTACCTGCCTTTGGGGAAAGAAAACCACCTTGGGTTGGAAAGTCAAAATAACACAGAAGAGGTCTACCGCCTGGGCAAGGATTAAGGGTGTTGAATGGACTGCTGTGAATACAACCAAAGTTCCAGACTGGCTGGCGGTTACCACACATCCCTCTGGTTCCATAATTGTATGTCCTTAGGCCACTGGGACGAGATCCTCACTCTGCCAGCCCCATGGCGCTATGGGGGTAATTCTGCTAAAACACACACACACACACACACACACACACACACACACACGATTAAATTATCTTTTCATTTTCCAAACCAGGACCAAACATCACCCTGACAATGAACAGAGAGCCTCCAGCTACCGTCCTGTTTGCTACTAGAGACCATTCTTTCTGCTCAGAAAATTCATTCTCACACAGAGAAGGTGAACTATTCTAATCTGTCGTTTTCTTCCTTTACATCATTTTTTCCTTTTAGGTCATTTCCAAAATAGGAAGGTAAGTACATGTTTTAAATCATCTGTGGCAGTGCCTTAAATTATGTCATTTCTTAAAGAAGAAGGAAGAGAAAGAGGAGAGGGAGGAGGAGGAGGAAAGAAAGAAAAGGGAGGGAAGTGGGGGGAGGAAAAGGGGGGGAGGGAACAGTGGGGGGTCGGAAAAGAAAAGAGAGGGGGGGGAAGATAACA
>NW_006774279.1:82083-97112 GCF_000442215.2 Lipotes vexillifer | reverse complement strand
GAAGGGAAGGGGGGGAAGGGAGGGGAGGGGAGGGGACAGGAGGAAAAACCGTCAGTGATTATCTCCCTGGTTCCTTTTCTACTGAAGTTCACCTACGAAGGCTACTTCTTAGTGTTAGTTATGCTAGTAAGCACTCCAGGCAGCTTCAGGGTAGAGCTGTACAGACACATTTCTGATTAAACAAACAAATGTCCGTTTTGATTTATTCTTTGGGCAGGAACATGTTCCCCTTTCAAAGGCTGACCTAAAAATCTCCTTTACAAAAATTTATAAGTGTATCATTGCATGTTTGAAATTAAAGCCCAAGGTGAGATGGGAAGCAGGATTCTACAGTGTAACAAGAATGAGTACAAGACCCTCTCTACAAAGTGGAATTTATCTACTTTCCATATCTGCTATGCCACGCACCTGTGTTGTAGACAGACTTCCTTCCCATAGACTTAAGCAGACACAGGTCATGTAAAACTCTACCGAACGTGATATGATGACGCTTCACAGTAGTTTCACTTGCAAATATCTGATACCAAAAGAAACATCAAGGAAGTATTTCTCAGAGTAAGATTCAGTACTCGTCCGAGTATAGGTCTAGCCCTAGAATAAGCTAAGGAGTGGAAGGAAACCTGAGGCTTTTGAACCTGAAACTCTCTGCTTCCCTAACGCCCCCAGCACCTGCTGACATGATCGCTGAGACCGCCTCCCCTGGAGAAAGACAAAGGTGCAGAAAGCCTTGTGCTTCCCCAGGCTCATCCTCAGTTAAGAACAGAATCCACTAAGAATTTTCCCCAAACCAGGGCACGTCAATGCCAACCGCACTGAAGAGTAAAATAAGATCATTTACGCTTAGAATTAAAATGAACACTTCTTGTAAATACCTTTTTTAAAGTCAACAGATAAAAATCCAGAAGCTATTTTAAGGGCATTCTCCATTTGGCCCTCACCTTTGGAAACTGGTGTCCGGGTGGCCAAGTCCCACGGGGTCACACTCCGCAGTAGAATATTTACCAGGATGCGTGTTCCTCTGACCCGGTTTGCATGGGTGATGCTGTTGGTTCGGAAACCTCGGGAGCTTTCCCGGGGGACGTCTGAAATGGGACCCCGAGCACAGAGGGCAAGGAGAGCTCGAAGAAAGAGCCCCTCCAGGCTGGGGCGGTGGCAGGGTTAGGAAGCAGGGGACTTACATGCGAGGCTTGTCCTGGGCACAGAGAGAAGCGCAGGTCTTCACATCCACGGCCATAATCTTAAAAGTTCGTCTAGAAGCCTGAACGGGGCTCAGGCACGTATTCAGTCCATAGCTGATAACAAATTGCTCGCTCCAGGCTGCATCCTTGAAAATGGCTCCCACCGCGGGACCCGTGGGCGGGATGTACGGTCCAAGGATGGGGGAGGGGTGAGGAGCCTCCCACTGCCCGGATCCAGCTCCGGGGGTCAGCAGGCGGTCACATCCTTTCCGCGACCCCCTCCAAGCTCCGCACCGGCTCTCACAGTCTCACACGCCCCCCACGAGGTGCCCTGAGCCATCAGCAAGGGGTCTCATCAGCATGGAGGTGGCCCCTTCGGCAGCTATGTGGCTGCACAGGAGGCAGATGCCACAGCAAAAATACAGGCACAGGCGAGAGGAAACACAGAGGAAGATAACTGATTCCCGAAATAAGTTACAGTTTCTCCCACCAAGAGCCCCATGACCGGAACCACTGATTTCTTAAGTCCCCTAGGCTGGGGGGTCTGTTCACACAGGGTGTTCACGACTGTCCTCGTGGGACTGAATAAAGATGACACCGGAGTGGACTCATCAGGGATTGTTACCAGCCCTCCCAAGTCAGGGCCCAGGAAGGGTCCTCCTGCCCAGCATCCTTTTCGCCAATAGAAGGTGACCAAGTTCGGCTCAAAAGCCAAGGAAAGCGTTACTCTTGGAACAGAGATGGGAGACGTGTGAGCTTCACCTTCGAGCACAAGCCCTCCGGCGCGCGGCTGGGGACGGGGCTGCTTCGCAGGGTTCTGTCAGCGGGGGAAGGGGCGGGGTTCTCCCGAGGAGAAGGCGGGGTTCTCGCGGGGCGGGGGCAGCTGTGCGGCTCTGGCTCCAGACGGCGAAGGGCGAGGCCTCTCTGCACACGGCCCGCCAGCGCCATTTTGGATTGAGGTGTCGTGAGCAGCTTCTGCGCACGGCCCGCCGAGCGGAGGTGTGGGCGCCGCCATTTTGTATTAGGAACTCCCGCCCGGGTGCAAGGTCTCCGCACGCTCAGAGCACGTGAAACTAGACTAAGCCCGAAAGAAGAGAAAAAGCAAGGTTAGGCTTTATGACCCAGATTCTATTTGTATATCCCGGGAGTTGTTAATGAGCTCTGCCGGCGGCATTGTTTGGACAAGGGCACAGGTACCTAATGGCAAGGCAGTAATCACGTCCGAGGTCATCCTATTTGGGAGGATGGCCTTTCTCATTAGAGACACTGTTGTGTGTGGTAAAGACGAGCCTGGTGGGCTCTCACGGATGCCTGGCTGGGTGGATTCAGTAGGGGCTGTGTGTGCGCCATAACGCCCTCTAGGCCGAGAGAGGAACCGAGACGGCGCCAGTGGTCGTCCCCGTGGGAAAAGATGCTCAGCTGCCCTTGACGGGCGGGAGGTGGCAGTTTTAGTCGACTTGGGGAGGCAGCTCTGCCTGGCGAGAGGAGGTGGACTGGGGGAGGGATGTGCCCGACCGGGACCCCCATCTTCTCACCTCTTTCCAAGGTGCGTGTTCCATGCCAGGTGCAGTGTGTTTCTAACAGCCCCGCCTGCAGCCGGATGGTGGGGTCCCGGTAGAGATTGGTTCCCCCTCACCCACGGGTGTGAAGTAACTCACCCATCCCAGTGGGACGTCCCATTGCAAATCCTAGCAAACGTCCCATTGCGTTTCCCAGGCGTGATGGGGCCTGGTGTTCTCGGCAGCACAGCCCGTTGATCCATGGTAAGAGTCAGGGCAATGGCGCTTCCGTGACTTCCATGCCGTTACAGCCTTGGGTCTCTTGGCAGGGGTTCCCAGTCTGGCCTATGGGACAACAAGCCCTACTGGCTGATCCTTCAAATGTATTAAAGACTGGGAAAGTACTTTAGTGTTCCCAGCCAAGGTGGTTTTACCTGTTAGTAATTTCATCTGCTGCTTTAATAGCCCATTCTCCGTTTCTGTCAGTGTTGTTGCTTGTGGGTTATGCGGGAGATGGACCCTTCAATGCTATGTTCTTTTCCCAGTCTTGCATAGCATGACCTTTGAAATGTGATTCCCAATCACTGTCTGTTGGGTGAATTGGGTTAATTCCCTTGAGAGCCTGGTTTGCACAGTGACAGGGGAAAGCTTGGTCTAGGCCAAATGCAGTGTCCACATAAACCAAGGCATATTTAGAGAGAAGGGGTCAATGTAATCAATTTGCCAATCCCTCACTGGTTGGAAATTCCCAGTGGATGGCCCCAGACTCTTGGCATTTGCCTTGGGCACTTTTTAGAACACATAGGACAAGCATTAACCAAATCACTGTATTTTAAGGGCATTGGACAGAATTTCTTCCATTCCTTCTCTGCAGCCACAAGGACCACCACAGGAATAGGGCATTTGGAGTATCTACAGGGCTTCGTAGCACCTGTGTCTCTAGAGACAGTGGGCTGGCAGGCAGGGTGCTCCTCTGCTGTAAACAGGCCACTTAGTCAGAATGAGAGTTTGAGCCATGACGGGGGATCACTGGAACCTATTTTCAGTTCAGCCCTTGATAGAAAGGAAAGTTCTTACTGTGATATGCTGTCTTTTCGTGAGAGGTTCTAGGAATTGTGTAGGTTGCTAGGAGTCGTTCTATGGTGGTGTATCAGGTGTTTGCCACCTTTCAGAGGGCAGTCCTGGGGGTTTTCTCTCCTGTTGTCTCTGCCATCATGCCCACCTGTACTTTGCAAAGTCACAGACATCTAACGCAGACGGTAGCCCTGCTTGTGGGATGCCCAGAGCTTTCATCTGCTTCACTGGTATTCTTGCCGTCTAAAAGGCAGCTTGCTGCTCTGGTCCCCAGTCCCACACGTGCTCTTTCTTTATGTACTGGTAAAGGGATGGAGGCCCTGTTAAAAGGGGAATAAAATCCTCCCAAACCCCAAATACCTGCAAAGGCTTGAAATCCTTCATGTTCATAGGGGTTGAATGGTGCACATCTTACCGATCACAACTTCTGGGACAGCACACATCTCACCCAACCAGAGGACTCCCCCAAAACTTTACGAGGGTGGCTGGGCCTTGGATGTTCTGTGGGGCCCTCACCCATCCTCTCCCTCACTGATGTTCCAGCAAAGTCTGCAGAGGGTCCTGCAGCAGAGGCCAGTCTCCACGTGTTAACATTGTATCAGTGTAATGGGCCCGTTTTACTGATGTGGGAAGAAGAACGGGGGCAGATCTCAGGCTGCGGTGCCGGGAAGCGTGGTGGGGCTGTGCAGGTAGCCTTGGAGAAGTCCTTGAAAGGTGCATTGTTGCCCCTGCCACGTGAAGGCAGTTTGATCTGAGTTATCAGAAGCTTACACGCGTCAGAGTCGTTTTTATGAATCTCCCTGAAAATGAAGCACTTTTGTAGGAACACTTTTGCAAAAGCATCGGAATAAAACAATTAACTGTCTGTAAATGACAAAAGGCTTAAAAATGGCCATCGTTAAAGATCTGATAAGAGTTCGTTATAATGCAACTGATAAAGGAATTTGGTTATTTCTCTTACATCCTTTTAAAAATAATAATTAGAATTATGATTGATAACATACATGTCAGATTTTTAGGAATTTCATATAAATGTAACTTGAAGTTTGGCATCATTTCTTATTTGACAGTGCTTTCCATGTAATTTAATATATCAAATGAGCCCAATTTGTTTAATACTTTTTTATAAGGAGAGAGAACAAATATTTTGAGATGTTCCATCAGCCTTCTGGAAAATTCCAAAGTTAGTTCTAGGTCAGAAAGACTTGTTTTAGAATTTGATTTTGGAGAAGTTTATCAAAAGTATCAAAAGATTTTAAAATTCTATTAAATAGGCTCATAGGTCACTGTGAAGCGTACTTAGTTATACATCTAACCAAAAGTGACAATGACTTTGAAGGCAAATACAGAAAGCTACATACTTGCAAAAAAACTCAGCTTTTTTAATAGAGAAGTCTCCGTTTTCGTAAGTAATTAAAGACCTGATAAAGACACAGGAATTTATTTTAATAAAACACAGAATCTTTGTTTTCTAGGCAAATTACTTAAAAGTAAAGAATACCTTTTCACAATCTTATCAAAAACAGATCGATATTCCAAGAAAAGCTTGTCCTTCTGGCAGGTGAAAGAAAATTTAGTTTTACCTAAGTATACTACTGATATTAAAGTTTATTTTTCTTTAAGCCAAGTAAATAGACCTCTTTTAAAAATTAATTTTTGAAATGTCATCTAGAGGTAGAAAAATATCACAGATACGTAACATGCTGTTTATAGATATACATAAACAGACACCCACACACACAGAAACCCTATAGCTTTCATTCCAAAATTTTAGCCATGAATCATATAAACAATACAAAACCCATTAGTCTATAAATAATAGTTGAATCCAACTTACTCAAATGGCTAGCGTTTTCTGCTGTTTGTGGAGAAGGCTTTTTAGACTTGTATTTGCCTTTGACAGGTAATCTTGTGGAGGCTGTGGACTAGATTTCTATACCAGTCTGTATTTTTAAAAGCCTCTATTCTTTTTTTTTCTTTCTCTGTGGGCAGTGTTTTATTATCTTCTGGGGTGTTTATATTTCAAAGACCTGGTAAGATTTACATCTTCAAGAAATGGAGAAAGAATAAAAATTTTCTCTTAGGAGTTTGGGGGTTTATTTCTCTATTACCAGAAGTCTGGAGTAATTACAGTGTATACACTTCCTTCGTATTAGGGGTCCGACTGCATGGGGCACTTGGTCTGTTTCACAGCCAATCGCCACAGCATCCTCCCCCTGCCTCTCCTCACTTTCTCAGAGGTTCAACCTCTCAGCATCTCAGTTGGCTTTGTCACAAGCGCTGGATCTTAGTCTGTGTCAGCTTGTGTCCTCCTGGCTTTGCAGAAAGGCATGCTAAGCTCTCCAGCTTATTATCCTGTCTCCCACCTTGTCTACCAGCCCCAAAGCTAGCAGAGTCATGGACACCCACGTGTACTTCTCTAAATTATTTCCTCCCAGCTTTCTAACTCCAGCTCTCGTTGGGCATTGGTGTCCACCTGAACTGACCACAGCAGACACCAGTGCACTGCACAGCCATTCCTTTCCCATTTTTGCCACAGTGCGCTATGTACAGCTCCCCAAACAAGTGCATCAGGCCAGCAGGCATTTTCGGGGCATCCTGGTACTCACCTGGCAGTCCACAAGCATCTAACATCTGTCCACTCCTACCCACTCTCAGGTCAATGGCCACTTTGGGATTTCCTCCACGGAGGCCTCTTTCCCAAGGCCCTTTTTTTTTTGGTCTCCTGGCTGCCTGGCCAATTGTTGGTTTGTAAACCGAACCCCACACTGGAAAAGCAAGGAGAAACCAAAGAAAGAGGCAGCCACTCCAGAATGGTAGGTGGAAAGCTTAAGAAAGAGGGAACTTCTGTATGAGACTTACCTCGGGCACCGGAGGAGGAGGAGATCCCCGCGCCCACCACCAGAATCTTAGAAGTTTGTACAGAGGCCTTAGTGGGGTTCAGTCGTGTACACCATCCGGATGGTCCCCACAACACATTGTTCTCTCAAGGCTGCATCCTTGAAAATGGCTCCCACTGTGATAACGGTGGGAAGAACATATATTCCAAGGACAGGTGCAGGGGTGAGGGGCCTCCAGTTGCCCTGGCCCAGCTCATGGGTCAAGCTACGGAAACATCCTCTTGAAGGACACACGACCTTCTCCAGCAGATGCTCATGTTACAACATGAAGGAGTTGGGATCTGAAAACAGCTTTTATTCTTTTGGGGGCACACCAGGATTTTCATCAAATAATTTTTGAAGATAAATATGTACTAAAGGAAACCTCATGTCATTTCCGTAATGCTGTTCTCAGGGGATAAGAGTGTATATAGGTTAGTGGCCTTTCTGCTTGCAGTTTTGTGCTGTCCCCTTCTCTCATGGGAAAAATTTCTGATCTAAAATAACAGTTTGTGGAGTATCAAGCTATTTTAACCAGAGGAGATTTGGCTTTTCAGTTCTGTTTTGTTTTTTAATTTATTTACTTAATTTACTTATTTTTGGCTGCATTGGGACTTCGTTGCTGCACGGCGGGCTTTCTCTAGTTGTGATGAGCAGGGGCTACTCTTCGTTGCGGTGCACGGGCTTCTCTTATTGTAGAGCACGGGCTCTAGGCATGCGGGCTTCAGTAGTGGCACGTGTTGCTGCACGGCGGGCTTTCTCTAGTTGTGATGAGCAGGGGCTACTCTTCGTTGCGGTGCACGGGCTTCTCTTATTGTAGAGCACGGGCTCTAGGCATGCGGGCTTCAGTAGTTGTGGCACGTGGGCTCAGTAGTTGTGGCTCGCAGGCTCTAGAGCGCAGGCTCAGTAGTTGTGGCACACGGGCCTCATTGCTCCGCGGCATGTGGGATCTTCCCTGACCAGGGCTCAAACCCACGTCCCCTGCATTGGCAGATGGATTCCCAACCACTGAGGCACCAGGGAAGCCCCTCATTTTGTTTTGATTTTTGTTTGTTCGTATGTTTGTATTTTGAATTTAGAATGTACAGTCAGTGTGTTTCTCCAGTGCTCACAGGGAGGGGTGTGTGTCTGTAAGCCTGTAAGTGAGGTGGCATCTCCAGTTAAAAC
This sequence comes from Lipotes vexillifer, assembly GCF_000442215.2. NCBI lineage: Eukaryota > Metazoa > Chordata > Mammalia > Artiodactyla > Lipotidae > Lipotes > Lipotes vexillifer. The sequence continues at coordinate 89,315 of NW_006774279.1, read as the reverse complement.
TGGAAAGGGGAGTCTTGCCTCCTTTCATGAAAAGAGAGGGGTTATATACACCATATTGAGAGAGACCAGCCACAGCAAATTCTGTGAATTTACGTTTCTTACGAAGACCTCAAGACCGTATTCTGATCCCAGACATCCATGTATTTTTTACCATAGATGGGTCAACTTATTTCAACAATCACTTGTTCCTATAGACAGGAATTGTTCTGGATAAAGTGAGAGATGCACAGATGCGTGTGATCATGAGCCTGAGGTACATTGCCTTAGACTGATTTCCTAGTTGAGGCTGGTTTGGACATTTGACACGTTTAAGTAAGAATTTCTTCCTCCATGATTTCAAGAAATCCGCATAACCTCTATTGGTCTGATTAGTCTATGGGAAAAGGCATACGATTCTGTGTCCTGTGCTGGCCTAGCCAAACTGCTGAGTCATTTCCAAGAACTGTCAGGTGACTGTAGGAGTTACCAAAAGCAGGGGGAAAAAATGACGGTAATCTATCTGTCCCAAGTGTGGTAAAAAGTACATGGGCTTAGAATCAGAAAATCATAGGTTCGAATTTCAGCTCTTCTATTTAATTTATGATGTTAGCCAGGTGACTAGTGTCTTTGAACCTCAATTTTCTCGTCTATAAAAATGGAAGAAAGTAACACCTAGCTCTCACACTAGTGTCGAGAATTAAATGAGATAAGGTATAATCAGGTAGTCAAGAAATAGTTACCAAGCACTGCTGTGTGCCACTCATTTATTGTAATAATTTTGTAGCTGCTAACTTCCTTGAATTCTTACCACATGCCAGGCTCTGAGCTAAGTGGGTGACATACATTCTTTTACTAAATCTTTGAAACAACCTCTTGCATTACCCTCATGTTATGGGTGAAGAAACTAAGACAGCTATAGAAGTTAAGAAATCTGCCCAAGGTTACCAGTTCCACACCCAGGAATTCTGACCACAGAATTCAGGGTTTTGCAGTACCTTGAACTCTACTGCATTTTGTAAGGTTCCCTGCTGAAGAGAGCCTAATAATTAGTAAGTGATTCACAAGTATTTACTGCTGCTTTTGAAGAGAGTCTGTTTCCCTATTTTCAAAAATTAAATCTTATTGAAATTTTACCCTATTGTTATTCTTCCCTTAAACACTGGAAACTATTAATAGGGGAAGAGGGGAATTCATAGCCTGCCTCCTCCTATGGGAGGTACAGTGAGCCACTGCCGAGTTTTAGCCCCTCTGTGTGCGCGTCACCAGTAGCCCTTGACAGGATGTACTGAGAAAGCTGGTGTCCCACATATTCACTTATCCTAGGAGGTGTGGTCCCTGCACTCGTCTCACTGTGCTTTTACTAGAAATGCTCACGTGCCAGGTACTTCAGTTCGTTTTTTCGTTTGCCTTCATTGTATCCCTGGAGCTGGATAGCAGGTGATTGTTGCTGCATCACGTAAAGGAAATCCAGTGTATTTTGCTGTCCCCTTGTGGCCATCTTAAATTTCTTTCTTTCAAGTGATAAAAAAATTTCCAATTAAAACTCCTCTCTTCAGAGGACCCACTATGCATTCTTTGTACCATCGTCATCAATGTAAAAAAGTATATATATACACTAGCACACTGAATTTTAATTGAGCTATGACTGATACAGTGATGACTGAATTCTCAGCTGCATTCGGAAGGGATCTCTGGATTGAAGCTTCTACATGTAAAGTTATTTCTTTTTTTCCAGAGTTCAGTATTGGAGCTTGATCATTCACCATGTTATTAACGTAAATAGAATATTATATTGAAAGGGACAGGAGGAGAATTATAAACTTATCACTGTGTGACCTGCTTTTTATGAAAATGTTAAATAATTTTAATATTTTAAATAGAGAAAGAAGGCATAAGAAAGAAGCTTTGAGTTATTTTAGTATAGTTTGTTCATCAGTGCTGTAGAACTGCTAGTGAGGTCCACCATCACTGAGAGGTTAATAGAAAAATGGAATGACAAAACACTACTAAAGTGGGAACTGACCAAAATATACCTGAAATTTTTAAGAGGAAAATTTTACTGACTAGTTTAAAACCATTAGTTAAACATTTATCAGTCTCTTCTCTACAACTTTTTAATGTTTATTCCTATCCTCACCATCCCCCAAACATACCCTAACATTAGGAAGGCTTTCCCCCCAGATTCACCAAGCACATTAAAAACAAATTTTTTAAGAGCTACAATTGTGTACTGTGAAATACCAGTAATCAGACATTGAAAATGATTCTTTTGCTCTTTTGTAGATCTCTCTTTTGTGAAAATTTACTCTCTTTCACTGCAACTTATATTAAAAGTGGGAAACGTTTTGAGACTTCCCTGGCGGTCCAGTGGTTAAGACTGCACACACCCACTGCAGGGGGCATGGGTTCGATCCCTGGCCGGGGAACTAAGATCCCACATGCTGCAAGGTGCAGCCAAAAAAATAAATAAATAGTACTAAAAAATGGGAGACACTTTAAGTTTTGGGATAAGCTGCTTCTGGGTCAGCAAAAATATTATAAGCTATATTTAACATAAGCCCTATACACAGTGCATAAAGAGACCTTGTTTGCCTCGGTGGAAAAGTTGACATAGATATTTGGGTGTTAATCGGTTAAAATCATTTAGTGATCTGATCTGGATATGAGACCGGTCGCATTACTAACATTTAAAATAAATATTGTAAGTTCTGTGAAAATAGCATTTCTTTCGATTACGAAGTTTCACTGCTACAGATCCTCTCAGAACAATGTGCATACATGCTACACATACAATTTTACATTTTATTTTGTCACATTCACAGCCCGTTTGAAACCACCCATGGGTCCCAAAGCACCCGTGACAGCCTGACCTAACCGTATCCAGAGCTGTCCACTCAGCACCAGTGAGGCCCCTCACGCTGACCTGAGGAGGCGAACGCAAGCCCCCAGGCTGAGCGAGTGGATTTCCGTTCCCGGTAAGCGGTCATAGGAGGTGCAAAGCTGAGCATCCCGACCATGACTCGTTGGATGGTATGTGTGAATTTCACTCATCATTTTCTGGTGTTAAGCTGGTCTTATTTCTCTATTCATAGGTCCATGAGCATATGCTGCATATAGATTTTATTTATAGCTATTATTATGGTGATGCTGCTGATACACCAATACAAACCCTTTTTTTTCTTAAGAATGTGCTACACCCTAAGTGAATCATTGAAATCAGGATATCTTACCAAAGATAATTTTACAATCTGAAACGGATACAGTTCGTTCTCTGATGAAAAATTGAGATGGTTATTCTATTTCCTATGAGCTTGATAATTTCTTGCCTCAAAAGATCTAATTCTTTGGTGGGGGGGGGGGGGGGGAAGAAGTTTGCCGGATTCACTGAATTGTTGCCCAAGGTTAGGAGTATCAACTACCTGATATAAAGCTGACCGTTGACCTTTGAAATATAATGGGAAGAACTGAAGCACTTTGTGTTGTTATACTGTTTGCAAATCAGACGATATTTCTAAACCGCCTAGAAGCCTTTAGCATAAAATATTATTTCCCCTTTGAATTTTTGCTAACCTCCAAAGGACAATGCAGAACTTCCCTGTGTTCACTCTTATAAGGAAAATGGAAATTCACGTAACAGACCCATGTGTATTATACATCTTAAAATATTTCCATCTGCTGCTGAAGTTTCCATACGAGAAGGCCAAGAAAGTCTGGTACAGATTAACAGGAGGGTGAGTGGGGGGTTGCAGGGGGTCTTTTCCCAGTACATCTTCCTACCTCTCCCTGCCTGTCCACCCCACACACACCTAGTAAATGCTTGGTGTCACTTCGCTCTGATTGAGCTCTCTATTCACATGCAAAAGATGTTAACTTTACATTCCCATAACTTACTCTGATCACCAGAGACCTGCGTTCACTGCGTGCCACACTACATGTGACAGGAGGTTGTTTCCATGTCCATCAGGGAGGGCTGTGTGTTTGGGGAGGCTGAGCCCCACCTCCACCCTCTCCTGTCCCAGATCTGTCAATCTGATGTTAGAAAAAGGCCGTCACTGTCACAGGTTAAAGGAGCCAAAGGGGTATTTTCCCAGCCTCGAAGCATGATTGCATTTCTGAACGGCGGTAGAATTTGTCTTTGACATGGCCCTTAAAGAATGCATTTCTTTCTTTCTTTCCTTTGAATCAGGGAATAAGAGTAGTTTATATGCTCTACAGCCACTGGTTTCAACAGTTGGGCCTGGTTTTTCATGTTCCATCTGAATGGCACAAACGAGTTGCCTACTAACAAACCCCGGGTTCCAAAGGGTAAGCCCACCTTGCAAGGCAACTGCCCCCGCCTTAGACATTTCTTAAGGAGTTCCTGAAAGTGAAGGACAAACGATCTGAGATCTCTTCCTCCCAAGCACCTTGACCTACACTTTACACATGGTGGGTGTGGGATCATTCAGCCCCTCCAGCTGGAGAAATAGAAATTTTTGCCAGTGCTTCAGGCTCTTACCACGGTGGCCTCTGGTTCCCGGTCCCCATTCTCCTACGTTTTCCTAGTTGGATCCACCAGTCCTTTGTACCTTTAGGTTCAGCCCCAGCCTCCCAGTCGTAAGAGCAGAATAACTGGGTGGCTGGCCTCTTGGCGTTTGGCTTCTCTGCACTCCTTCGCGCTGGGGAGTTGAGTTACAACCCCGCTCCCAGACGCGGTGACGAACCGCAGAGTTACTGGGTTGCCCACAGTCTCCTGCACTGCATCCTTACATGGGATCAAGCACACAGGGACAAGTTCAGTTCTCCCGGCTTGCCTGCCATTCTCTTCTGTCTGTCTTCGATTTGTCCCCTGACCTAGGTTTCTTTTGACACTCCCTTTCCTCAGTCCTGACCAGGATCCAAATCTCTAGTCTACCTGATTCCACTCTAACAAAACAAGGCACCACCTTAAAGCCAGTCCAACTGCTAAAGTTCCAGTGATCTGCCCCCCTGCCCACTGGCATAACATCTGCCCACCTGACTCCCTGCATCCCACCCCTGCAGTTTGACTGGCCAGGCCAGTCCTGGATCTTCTGGAGTTTGGTCTGCAACTCTTTCCTCTGCCCTCTCAGGATCACACAGGGTTCCAAGGTCCTGGTTAACCCAGCTCCCCAGATTGGACCATTGAAAACTCTGGATTCCTTGGCAACAATGGAAAGACCAAAAAATTACTCTCAGGGTCAAAAAAGTTAGAACCCATTTTCTTTGTTTTAATGCAAATCTAAATGGTACACGGTAGAGACCAGCCCCTTCTGGAGGGAGTCTGATGTCTAGCGCCTCCACATGGCTGTGTAAACGAGGTCCTGAACTTGTCCTCAGCAGGTCACTGAACTTGCTGGTCTCTGTTGGTTTGAAACCTCAGGAGCTTTGGGGTGGAATCTGAAACTGGGCCTCGAACACAGATGGCAAGGAGAGACGGAAGAAAGAGGGCAGCCCCTCCAGAAGTGGGAAGTGGCAGGTTTAGGAAGAAGGGAACTTACATACGAGGCTTGTCTTGGGCACAGAGAGACCAGGAGACCTCTGCACTCGCCTGCCTGCCAGAATCTTAAAAGTTTATGCAGAGGCCTTAATGGGGTTCAGTCACATATTGAGTCCTGATGGTGTCAACATCATGTTCTCTCTCAGGGCTGCATCCTTGAAAATGGTTCCCATGGTGGGAACCCTGTGAGGGTGTACATTCCAGGGATGGGGGAGGGGTGAGGAGCCTTTGTTCTCCTGGGTCCAGCTCAAGGGTCAACCCGTGGTCACACCCTCTCAGTGACCTCATCCAACACCATTGCTCCACTTGTAAGGTGGGAGCGCCCACGGTGCACACCTGCCTGACCTCTTGTAAGGATTTAATGAAATAATGCTACGTCATAATGTTATTGTCATTTCAGATATGTTTCTTTTTAAAGCAAAATGTTAAGCTTTCTTATGGACATTTTCAATGTATCAAAATTACATAGAGCTGTGTCATGTATTGAAATTTTACTCCAGACACTTCTCACTCTGCATGGTGCTGTGTTAACTCGCATGCATGTGGGAACCAAGTCCTCACTTTGCATGGTTGTTTGACCACTGATGTCACCACAGCAAAACAAGGACTATCTGTATACACCAGGTGTAGTGTTAGATTCTTTATTTCATATCCTTACAGTTCTCACTCCCCCCTCCATAATGTTCTTGCTGGTTTCCCTCTTTTTTGGTAGAGAACTAAGTCTTAGGATGTTTAGGAAATTTTCCTAGACCCCAAGCTACCAGTTAGTAGAGCTGAGATTCAAACCCAAGTCTAGATGGCATCAAAGACCACATGCTTCCCACTGCTATATGCTTGGTGCTTTCTCTGAGAATAAAGTAGAATAACAATGTCTGCACAGATGGCCAACAGGCACGTGAAAGGATGTTCAACATTGCTAATTACTGGAGACATGCAAATCAAAACTACAGTGAGGTATCACCTCACACTGGTCAGAATGGCTATCATTAAAAAGTCTACAAATAATAAATGCTGAAGAGGGTGTGGAGAAAAGGGAACCCTCGTGCACTGTTGCTGGGGATGTAAATCGGTGCAGCCACTATGGAGAACAGTATGGAGGTTCATTAAAAAACTAAAAAGAGAGTTGCCATATGATCTAGCAATCTTACTCCTGGGCATATATCCGAAAAAGATGAAAACTCTAATTCGAAAAGACCCATGCACCCCAGTGTTTATAGCAGCACTATTCACAATAGCCAAGATATGGAAGCAACCTAAATGTCCGTTGACAGATGAATGGACAAAGAAGATGTGCTATATGCCGCATAACAATGGTATATACCAATGGAATATTACTCAGCCATAAAAAAGAATAAAATAATGCAGCAACATGGATGAACCTAGAGATTATCATACAAAGTGAAGTGAGACAGAGAAAGACAAATATAATATGATATCACTTATATGTGGAATCTAAAAAATGATACAAATGAACTTATTTGCAAAACAGAAATAGACTCACAGACTTAGAAAATAAACTTACGGTTACCAAAGGGGAAAGAGGGGAAAAGGGATAAATTAGGAGTTTGGAATTAGCAGATATACATTACTGTGTATAAAATAGATAAACAGGGCTTCCCTGGTGGCACAGTGGTTGAGAGTCCACCTGCCAATGCAGGGGACGCGGGGTCATGCCCCGGTCCGGGAAGACCCCCCATGCCGCGGAGCGGCTGGGCCCGTGAGCCATGGCCGCTGAGCCTGCACGTCCGGAGCCTGT
>NW_006774279.1:65140-81888 GCF_000442215.2 Lipotes vexillifer | reverse complement strand
GTACCACAAAAAAAAAAAAAAAAAAAGATAAACAAGGACCTACTGTATAGCACAGGGAATTATATTCAATATCTTATAGTAACGTATAATAGAAGAGAATCTGAAAAAGAATATATATGTGTATATATATATATATATATATATATATATATATATATATATATAACTGAATCCCTTTGCTTTACACCTGAAACTCACACAACATTGTAAATCAACTATACTTCAAATTTAAAACAACAAAATACATATGTTTTTTAAGGTCTTCACCCACATGGAATGCTTTCTCAAGTATTGGATAAACTGCAAAGAAATTTTTATTTAAAATTATTTCTATGTTTTCAGTATTTAAAGCATATTCCAGCAATCTATACTATTTTATTATCTGTAGCCTTTCTTCCTGATACATCTTATTTCAATCTTAATGAATACCTTGAAAATTTTTTTCAATATATGTTGGATTTGCCATTTCAAACGTGGTTATGTCACTGTTTTAATCTCACAAAGCAAGGTTTGCAGAAGTAAAAATGCTGGTTTTCTCGCTGATGTGAGAAGGTGAGCAAAGTTTTTAATCTGAGATACAAACTGAAAAATGTGAACATTTGTTTGTGACAAAATGAGATTTGGCTTCAGTGTATGAACTCCTGCACGTTCAGCCAACACAAGCCAAGAATTATCGCGATGCATTGGGTTAGATGGTCTAAAATACCTGCATTTCTGTTCAGTTATATTTGTTGAAAAAGGATGTGATCAGAGGATGACATTAAGAAAAATTTATTGAGTGACGATGTGGCAGTCACTGGACTAAGTGCTTTACAGGCTACATTTCACTTAATTCTCACAAGCACTCTCTAAAGTAGGCCCTATTATTATTTCCATTTTAAGAAGGAGTAAACTGAAGGACAGAGAGCTGAGGACATGTGTCCTAGGTCACACAGCGAGTAAGAGATGGAGCCAACGTGGCTCTAGCCTGGGGACGTTCTCCTTGTTTCCACCAGCTCAAAGCTTATCTCTTGCTCAGTTGCTTCACACTTTCTTTCACTATTTTAAAATAATTCTTCACCCATTTTATGAGCATGAGCAAGTCGTACTTCAACTCAGATTATCCTGCAGAAGTATGTTGTGAATCATAGATACTTTTGCACACAAACATGATTTTCAGATAAGCGAAATTAAAACTCACGGACTCCTTGATTTTCGAGAAATTGCTTACATGCATGAACAGAATTCATGTTCTTTGCTATCGGCAAACAGACGTTGCCACTTGCCCTACATTTGTGGCTTGAAACAGACCTCGTCTATTCTTTTTTTTTTTTTTTTTAACTGTGTAGAAAACATTCTTCTTTTTCTCCTGAAAGGTTCAGTTATTGAATAGCTATCTGGCTCTTCCTCTCCTTTGTTCTTCTCTGTCTCTTCCTTGTCCAGTCTTGATTCTGAGTCAGTCTGCCAAAATGTTTCATTGCCAAGGGGAGATATTTGTTTCCCAAGGGTTTTGTTTGTGAAAACAAATTATTTCTTCACTTATAATATTTCTTTGAAAATTGTTTTGTCTTTTAATATTCTGTAGTTGAACTGTTATTATCAATATATTAGCTTTCTTGATCTTTCTGGAGGCTGCTTTATCAATACCTTCTTTTTTTGAATATTTTGGGGCACGAACCCGTGTTCCCTGCATCGGCAGGCGGACTCCCAACCACTGCGCCACCAGGGAAGCTCCTATTCTTGTTTATAGTTTAGGGAATCTGGCAAATCGGTATTTTTGTTGATTTCAGTGAATGAGTCAAGGAGAGGAGAGCCTATCCAAAGATCGCTGTCTGACTAGCGAGACCGATCTGGCCCTTTTACAGTGAAAGTAGTGAATTGTTCAGAGGTTATCAGAATCACGCAGTGTCACTGGCTTGACTTTCCTGGCTGCCAAATTGGAGGAGTCGAGAGAGATGGCATGTTCTCAGTAAGCAGTTCTGCAGCTGTTGAAAAGGTCAAGTGGTTTAGCAAATTCTTGTCTACGGATAGCTCTTTGCCTCCCAGGCCACAGGCTCACTCTAGAATGTAGTAAAATGAACTGCCCTGAGCTCAGCTGACTAAGGCGAGTAGCATGAAGCGCTGACTCCACCTCCCTTGGGACACAGAGAGCCACCATTTACCAAAGAAGTTTCTGGATACACTGTCAGTGCAGAGAAACCTACGGTGAGGTGCATGAAGGCCCAGATAATACCAGCAAGTCACTGAATTTGGAAACTTGGAGGCAAGTCCTCTTAGGTCATTCTCTAAACTTCATGGTCACCACCTCCTTCACTGTGAAGCCTACACAATGCTCTGCATCCCTAAAGCAGCATTCCATTTGGAATTGATAAAACCCTGTTTGTCTATAACTGGTATAAAGGCGTTCAAGCATAAGGGTTATTTTTTCCCTTCATTATACTTCCTTTCAATAATCCTACAATGAAAAAAAAAGGGAGGGGGTGGAGCTGTATTTAACCAAACATCAGAGTGCTGATATATTTAAATACACTTTCACACATATATTCCTCCATCCAATATAGATATTCTACTTTATAAATCTGGTGATCACTTCCTGAGGCATCTTTTGTCTGTAACATGGGGTAAATGTTGAAAGCATTGCAACGACATCTGAGGTCTGACAACTGAAACTTCAAAATTGGATGAGCTGGATAGACCAAGACTCCTTCTCAAGCTGCAACATGAATATGAATCACCTGGGGCTAGTATTCCCTCCAGGTTCTTCCGTGGGTTGTCAACAAGCTCCCAGACGATGGCATGGAAGAGCACGGTCCCAGAAGGCAAATTCTACGGTGGGCAGAGCTTCTCCAAACCAGCATGGCTGCCTCACGTCTGAAAAGGGATTCCAGAGCTAATGCCCACTGGGTGAGTGGGGATTGGTTTTGCTTGTAGAGTTCTAGCTCTAACTTCATGAAGAGTGCCCACCAGACCAACTGGAAAGTCTGCTCTTGCCTATTCCTGGCATTATATAATCATTATACCAAAACTGCAAAAAGGTTTTTTTTTTTTTTTTAAAGCAATCTTTTGCTTCTTAGAGGCAGATTCTGGTTCCGTGTCCTTACACTCTGTCCTTTTTCTTTAAGTTCTTCACGCTGCTACCTTCCTCTGTGGATATTCATGAAACAGATTTCTTACACTCCAGCTTATTTCTTGAGTGACCCCCAGGACACCATTGTGTGAGCAGAGGCCCCAGCACTAGATGTTTCTGATTTGGGTTTATTGCCTGACGAGTCTGATGTCTTAGTTTAAGGCTGGACCTTAAACTAAGAGGTGAGAGAGGTGAGCACCAGAATAACGGAAGGAGAGAGCTGTGCTGAGGCAGAGTGAAACCTTTGTTGATACTCAGCACTACGGAAAGTGTTTGAGGCCCTTCAGCTCTTTACAACTTTCCCAAGACAATCAGAAAGAAAGAAAGAAGGCCTCATCCCCATCAAAAGAAACACGTTTTAACTATCTGATGATATGTTAAGGTATGAAAATATGGAATGGCTGTAAATTCCTGTGGAAAATGGAGAAATGGGTAAAATAACTTTCATATATGATGCCTGAGAATCTTGTGTGTGTTCATGCTGTTCCCCTCCACACACCTCCACCCCTTAGAGGAACTTAAAATTCCTAAAGCCAAGGAAGGCCCATCACCCAAGAAAGATGATGGACTGCAGCAAGCTCAGTACACTGCAGGGGGAGAAGGACTTCACAGTCAGCATAAGAGGGTGTGCTGTCATTGGAAAGCCGTTTGAACGATGTCGGCAGAAGTAAGGTGAGCCCCCCACTTTGTATTCCAACACCCTGTAGAAGGGATGTAAATCTGAGGTGAAATGCTAGGGACTTCTAAAGGAGTCACAGCTCCTGATTCAGCAACGCCAGCTTGTTTAAGCAACAAGCAAGAGAGAGGTGAGTGTGTGCCTCCAGATGTAATTGGTGATCCGCTCAGACTGTTAACATTAAGATCTAGCAGTTCTTCTCTAAACTGGAGTAATGTGGATACAAGTCAATTAGGTCTAGCCACTCGGTTTACAGGAGAAATCAGAGAACTCTGCAGACCCATCCCTGTTTACCTGTAATGTAATAACATTTTCTTTCCCAGAACATCTACATTGCAGGCAGTGGCACTACCTAAAGGGGTAAGACAAATTTCCTAATATTACATGCATTACATATAGGACCAAGAAAAACTCAAGTAACTAGATGGCCTATTGTTTACCATTGTTCAGTGTCAGGAACACATGGAAGCCGGAAAGTCTTGGTCTTCATATTTTCATTTCAGCCATCTGGACTCATCCCCACCACAAGCCATCTGATTTTAATAATGAAATAATGGCCTTCACTTCTGACCTAGGAATATCGAGTCTGAAGTTCCCTGCAGATGAAATGGCTTTCTAATGAGTCTTCAAGACTGTGATGCTGTTGTTTTGTTATGTTTTGTTCCATATGTTTTGGAAGTGGGGTAGTATGGATGAGAGAACAAGAGAATATAGTGTTCCAGCAAAGCTTTTACCTGCAGGGCATTTACACATAAAAGCAGCATTTCTGGAACAAAGGATTTCCATGAACACCCAGTTAATATAGATTCACTGCCCTTTTTGAAATGTCTTTTATTGGTTGTACATTTTCCTATGAGATCAACACACCCTTTCTTTCGAGGACACCTGGCTCGTGAAGACTTAGTTCTTTGTCCTAGCCATGAACACAGGGCAAGCACTTTGACGGGAAGAGGTGGTGGGGTGTCATTTGACATTGTCACTATCTTCTCCATCTTCATCACGTTATTGAGTCAGTTCATAGATTGACCCGACATGGAAAACAACACCCCTGGAGTGAAGCCTTACACACACGAGCACAAACATCCAGAGACCAGATACAGTGTCTGCAGCCCGTTCTCAGCAGCAGTAGGAAACCGAAGAGTATCCTGAGATAGGAAATCAGTGTCAGCTCTTCATCCACAGAGGAGTCCAAATGTGACCTAATCTCCCGATTTCATTTTCCTTTGAAAATTCTCAGTTTCCTTGAGGTGGTGGGAGGGAGGCCAGAGCGGTCGCCATACAAGCCTCGTAATAATCACGTGGTTCGACACCTCAGCCATTTCCTTGGTCAAAAACACAGATTCAAAGAACTGTTTCGCGGCACATCAGAACCTTGTTCTTCGTTTCCTGTGCTCTCAGATCAGAAAGGATGGGGGGGATTATAAAGTTATGCTTTGTGCACAACAGTCTGATTGGAAATTTCACCACTGAATGACCTATGTCAGAGAAAATTACTCCCACCTTTGGCAATTTTTATAACTCCTTGTTTACTGACTGCAAGGGGCCAACCATCCAGGCTATGAAGTATGCCCACCAATGGTATTTACATGAAAAGATGAATTTCTCAAGAATAAGGACGTAGGACAGGTGGCTTCTCCCAATAGTAAAAACAACCGTGACCTCTTTAAAGCCACTTTATCCCTCAATCCAGGATATTTTTGGTAAACTCTATTAAACTTAACCTACATCAACGCTAATACTTGCATCTACCTCAAGTCCTGCGCATTAGCTTCCAGGAACGAACTTTTTGGCCAGCCCACTATCTCCTTGGTTTCGAGATTTTGAGATAACATCACCAATTACAATAAGCGGTAGTTTAAATGAAAACAACAACAACAGTGCACACAACCTGGGTAACAGGAAAGCTAAGCTAAAATGAAAATGCCTCCCCCCGCCCCCGCCAAAGCTGACACGGGAAAGACAACAAAAGGTACACATCCCCTCAAAACAGGTATTTTTAAATACAATACTGAAGCTTTGGCTGGACGTTATCAATTGATATTCATAATTCCCCTTTTCCTATACAGTAGTTAGGAAGCTTTTCCCCTTAAGGAAGCTGCCGCACACATTTCCATGTAGAAAAACACACACAGAGTTAAGGATAGACCCCCAAGTTCTTCTTTGCTTCTTCAGCTCACAAGCAAAAAGTCCCCAAGGCCAAAACATAGATGTAACATGCACCTCAAAGGCATAGAAGCATTCTACCCACAGTCTTCAGAGGTCTTTACTGGATAAACTTATAATGAATTGCATACTTTACAGCCCAGCCCACCTCAGCCATAAAGAAAAGATATGGCAATCCACAAAGAAGAGATGAGGAGAGGTAGCAGGAGAGGTAGCAGTGTGCTCTACATGGCAGGAAAGATGAGGGAATCCACAAAACGGGAGTCAGTCTTCTATTTCACACTCTCCAGAGACACAGAGCCAGAGACAGGTTTCGAAACCTCTCCGATCTCCTTTCAGAATATATCAGGTTCCAGGAAGAGATAGCAGGGCCTCCTAATAACCAGCATCTAGAATTACTTCCTTCTAGCATCAAGGGATTGTAAAGACCAGGCATGTTTCCACTTGCCCAACAGCTGTCTTTACAAGAAACATGCCTTAAAACCAAAGTTGGGGTGCAACACAGGAAAACAGTCAATCATATATACAAGTAAAAAAGGCCTCTCATAAAATTCACACAAGGTAAGAAAAAGGTGGGTTTTTTTTTTTTCCATACGAAGACCAGATTAATAAATGAAAGCAGCATTTTCAGCAGTAAAACTGAGGCACAAAGGAAGCTGAGGAACCCAACTTATCAAACTAAAGTTCAATTCCATATAGTAGGTATATATCTAGCATCTCATCAATATTTTCACAAAATATATAGAAAAATGTTCATGTATTAAAATAAACAATTTGAACTATTGATATACCCCAACCCCTCTTTCATCTTTAAATGACCCCACATGATGATTCCGTAGCGAAGGAAATATGTCCCAATTGTGGAAGTTAATTACAGAAGGAAAACATTTTTCCTCTAAAAATACCTATTTTATTAAAACATCACTTCATCATTCCAGTTCATAGAGAAAAATCACTCCACTCAGAAAATAAATTTGAGACTAGAGAATAAAACAAACACATGGATAAGGTGACGGATAAATTGTCTGAATTTTCTTAATCGAGCCTCCTTGGGTGGCTTTCACACAGAGATTGGCTGCGAACGCGACAAATTGTTGCCACATGGAACTTTTTGACACAAATAGTTGTTCTGAAATGGCTGCTGTGGAACCCCAGCTGTTAAATGTGGTTTGATGGCAAAGGTACCACTGTCAGAATTCACCGCAGATTTTTGATGAGTGTGCAGAAGGCACCTGATACGATCCGTTTGATGTCGTTCCATTCACGACAGATACACTGTCTCAGTTTCCAGCTCCCACAGGCCACCCTGGGACCCACTCCTGTTCTCCACCTGCAGCCTTTGTAAAACCCAGCAGTGGTGACCTTCATCTTGAGCCTCAGAACGCACCCTTCTCCATGCTAACACTGTCCAAAGAGCTTTATTGTTTTTCCTGTGTGTCAGTGAACAAAAATGACAGTTCCCGCCTCTGCAAATGTAGAAATTTAGAAATTCCACTGCCCATCAAGATCCCAGTGACAACACTTCCTTGTCACTGAGATCAGGTTACCCTCAGCCACTTTACAGTAGTAACCAACTTAAGGATCTGTAGGCACGGCCGTCACAGGTCAGTGTCTGCGCTTTCTTTCAAATGATTCATGCTTGAAAATGAAAATACATGATCCTCTCTTGCCCTTCTGCTTCCAAGCCCTGTTAGCATACTCCAGACAGCAGACATCAGGGACACACAGATACTGTTGAAGACAGCTCCCAGATCCTTGGGCCTTTGTGGTCCTCGATGGGTCATTTCATCCTAAGTTCCCAAGACTTTAATAGCCACAGAGACTTCCAGTTAAAGGGAACAATATCGATAGCCAAATATTCTGATTGGAGTTTGACAGGGGTTTCAGATAGGCAAGGTTGACCTTTATCACACACTCTTCTCTCCCCCTTCGACAAGAGACCCCTCCCCCCCCCCAGAAGCACCAATGAATATAGTCTGGAAACAACTTCTGTGCCCTTAACTCTTACGTCCCCGAGAATTGAACATACAATAGAGGCCACTTGAGATCAGAAGAAAAGAAAATAGAACAACCACTTCTTCCACACTGCTTCTGAAAATTCAAACTAGCTTTGAGTGTGTTTTTTTTAAATTACAAATTCTAGCTCTTCTGGTGAAGACCTGTAGTGTATTTCTGTGAACATTCACAGTTCTCTGCATTGTGAAAAACGTATGCTCATCAGATAACCTTTGGTGTCCAGCTTAAAAATGTTTGCCCCCGGAACTAAACGTTAGGAGGCTCGGTCTTGTGTTCATTTTTCTTTACCCAGAAGGCAGCTGATAGGTGGGTTGCATACTCTCAAAATGCTTCATCACCCCTCTAATCATGTACCTTTTTTCCTGGGTGCCATCAGTTTAAATGGTCTCTGTAGAGTCAGGGAAACGCTAGGGAAACGAGAAAATTCTCTGACACCCAAATCTGTGCCACTCTCTGAATCCTCGTATAGTTCAGTATTTTGAAGAAAAAAATAATAATAAAGGCTTGGCTTTTTTATGGATTTTCCCATAGGAGATCATCTTTATAGTATTACTGAAAATAAATTAAGGGATATATCTGTCTGCTTCTCTTATCAGCTTGCTCTTCCATGGGGTGCCAGCCCTTTGCATTTGTCTTTTCTCTGAGCCCCCAAGCACAATTTCACATCACTGTTCAGCCTTAAACTACAAAGTCCAGTGACAGTCCCCTAGGGCAGTGGCTCGACTTGCTCTGTCGAAATAGCTTGCAGGCTCCAACACAAACCCTGGTAGTGACCAAATGATGCTAAGTGTTCATTTCTGGCCACAGTAGAACATGACTTCGGAGGAAGACATAGCCAACCCAGCTGCTCTTCTTTAAAGGCCAAATGGAAGTTTTATTATAAGGTCTTATATTGTGAATGAGAGCTTTGCTACAAGTTCTCTTAGCTGTCCCCCACCATTTCACGATCTGAGAACAATAGAGTCCATGTAGGCAAGACCAATGCAAAACTGCTGATTCTGACTTTTGATATATGAAAATGGTTGGATCGCTTCCTTTCCACAGAAGTGTTAAGTCAGCCCAGTTCATCTGTAACTGGCAGAGGAATAGCAAGCAAATGCACTCCAGAAAAGCAGAAAAGACCCTGATGGCCTGGCCGAAGCCACAAACCCTGGGGATTACTTAGGAAGTTCTGTTTTGTTTTGTTTTTTCCTATATTAAGACACAAGTAAGTGCCTAAACTGCCCCGTGCTTTCCCTGAACTCAGTCTCCAAGTCATAAGAGCATTAGCCTCATTCCTCGAAAGAGACCTTGAAACCCAGAAATGTCAAAGTGTAACCTGGGCAAAACTCACGTGTGTCCGGATTAAGTGTCCACAGAGACATATGTCTGTACTGACAACTGTAAGAAAGAAATACAATGCAAATCTCCCAAAATCTAACTGTAAACTCCCAAGAATAAAGGGCTTGATATCCTAGTTCAAATGACAAATACAAGTAATGTCAAGATACTGACAGTCCAAGGGAAGAAGGCTGGATATTTTTAAATTCCATTAACACACGTTTGTGTTATGAGGCGCTGTCGGCTTCCTTTTAAAGAAAAGAATCCCTATCACAAAGCCCTTGACCTTGCTTTATGTTTTTTCTGAGGCCCAGTTCTCTTCCCTCAGATACAAAAAAGGCTTTTAGAGAAATGTTGCTTGCAAAAGGAGTTTGGGTCAGGAGCCGAAAAGAGTAAACCCCAGCTGAAGTCTTGATTCCAAATGGCTCCATTAGAAAACCTGCAATGGTAGTATGGTATTTGTAGAGCTGTAAACACAGACTCTCTAAACCTCAGAAAAATGACACATCTTCTTTGCAGACACCAGGAGCAGGTGGTGAGTGATGTATTTGGTGGCAATATGCTTCCCCCAGAAGGATAGTTTCATTTTGAAGGCTCAGGAATTCAGGTTTTATTTCCCTAGGTGAAGAGAAAACATTCTTTTAGGTAAATTGCCAGATCAAATACTTAAATATGCTCTCTTAAGGAGTTTCCGGCTATCATTTTAAGTGTACTTTATGTTTGCCTGATGATGCAGCAGGGGAAAAAAAAAAAATGTTTCTGAATAGTAAAGAGACTGTAGCTTTAAGGAAGATGTGTTGTCCTGGAAGAAGAAAATAGAGACAGCTTAGGTAACTGGCAGACTGTTATTTGTATAGCATTCTGTACAGCAAAGAGGATAATTACTGACAGAAGCAAAGCAAATTATACAGTTGTTACAGTCCCATGGAGAAAACAGAGCTTTCACCAGGGGCTGTGGAGCCCAGAGATTCAAGCAAGGCTGGCAACCCAGGACAGTCACATCAGAAAGGAGGATCCAGCATAGACCCCTTAAAAAAGGAGTAAGGTAAAGCGGTCTCCTCTCTCCACGCCCAGGGACAGCACTCAAGGGGTAGGTCTGCGTCTCCTATAGCTCTAAGTCTACCTGAGAACAAGTATTTTGACCCCAAATTATTCTTTATCACACTCTTCAAAGACAGCCGAACAGATGAGGTGGATGAATTGGAAGATTTTAAGAATTCTATCTACCTTCTACTTCTGAGGTTGAAGTGGCCTCCCAGCTTCTCAAATCCTGATGCAGTTCAGGAAGAAGAAAAACCGGATAATTTGTGTCTGGGTTCATGTTTCTCCTTGCACATGAATCACACCACAAAGAGAAACAAAATGCAAAGCTAAGAGACAAGAATGCAATGAACGTCTGGGAGAAGTGTGCCTTTATTTCCATGTTATGAAGTAAGTTATTGCATAGAAATGCAAAAGGTGGATACTCAACTTAATCTGAAGAAAATTGTCCCATTGGCTTCCAGAGCAGAATACTTAACCTGAGGAAATTAAGAGGCAGTTTTCATGGGACTGAACAGTCCCCATCTTTTCAGAATTCATTTTCCTATGTCCACCTTCCTAATCTGCCTCAACAGCAGTTGAGCTAAATACTCACTAAATGGAAGAACTCTATACATAGAATTAATCAGGTGCGGTTTTGTATTTGATAGTCTAGAACAGGTTATGGAAAACCATGGCCTGGCCCATTGCCTGATTTTGTAAATAAAGTTTTATTGGAACACATCACTGTGCTCATCCATTTACATATTGTTTATGGATGCTTTCACTCTCTGACAGCAGACTTGAATCATTGCAACAGAGACTGCATGGCACACAAATCCAGAAATATTTACAATCTGGCCCTTTATACAGAAAAAGTTTGCCAACCCCTTTTCTGGGGTGTCACAGTCCACATTCTACAGAGCCAGAAGTTATTGATCGTATGGGATTGTACTCTACTCCCCTCTCCCACAATGAAAAATGTTTGCAAAACTATGTACAGTGTACATTTTCCTAGGGAAAAGGTCCTAGCTTTCAACAGAGTCTCAAAGCAATCCAGAGTACCCCACTTAAAGCCAAAGAAAACCAAAGAGTATCCTTAGCACATTAAACAGTGCTACACACACACACACACACACACACACCTAGATAAGAGGAACATGGACCTTCTATAGTAAAATACCTTTTGTCTATCAGGTTTGGTAACTTCCTCTTCCTAGATTTTACTCTGGCATTTTTCCATCTGAATGTGTAAATCATCAGGGGTTGGATTGAAAACTGCACCTTCTACTTGCTAATAAAAATGGAAGATTCCTTTAAGCTAGGAAATCTCCCTTTAAATGATAGACATTAAGAAGGCAAAATCCCCAGCACAGTAGAGGTTTAATTCATTTTACTAGATCTGACCACCAGCTCCAATGAATTTTATGAAAATAAGAATCCTCCTTCAAGGTCAGAGGGCGTTACATAGCTAAAAAAGCACTGGGGTTGGGAAATTAAGAAGTGGGTATCCACTGCACTTTCAGGCCAAAGATAAACTGTTTTGTTCGACACCTTTGGGAGAGACAGAGTAGTTTCCCTGAGCAGAGCTGGTGAAGCTTCTTGGTCAACAAAAGCATTTTTAGAGTTAAACTGCAAAAACATTCGCCCCTCTCTGCCTCCTTTGATTCTGTTTCAAAGACACTAAATCAACTGCATTAGCAGAAAACAGTGCCTCTCTAGCCTCAAGGCTGACCTCCTCCAGTGCTGGGGCAAAGGAATGTTTCACTTTCTAGACCATGACATCAGGGTCGCAGGGCTGACGAACAGCAAAGAAGGGTAGGGCCTCAATTAAAAAACTAATCAATGAGAGGCAAGGAGCACAAAAGTGAAGTCTACAGAGGACTGAGTAACCAAGAGTTGCGTTTTCAGGGTCACGAACTGTAGACAGAGCAAAAAAAATCATGAGTAAAACATACATCTGTGGTTCCCAAACTGTGTGCTGAGACACCCTGAGACTCCACAGAAAACTCCTAGGGACACAAGATATAACTTTTCAAGGGAACCACAGCGGCATCTGTAGGACATCCTGCAAACTACTACAATTAAGTTGTGTAGACCTAGTATGGGAGGATGTGCCCAGATTATATGCAAATATTATACCATTTTATAAAACGGACTTGAGCATCCATGGATTTTGGTATCCATGGGGTGTCCTGGAACCAATCCCCCAAGGGTACCAGGGACAACTGTGTAAGTCCTCCAACTTTGCTCTTTTATTTCAAAACTGTTTTAGCTATTACAGATCTTTCGTGCTTCTATATAAATTTTAGAATCAACCTGTCAATTTATATATTTTTAAAACCTGCTAGAATTTTTATTGAGAGTGCATTGATTCTATAAATCAATTTGGAAAGAACTGATACGAAAACAATATCTTCCAACACAGGAACATAATATTTCGTTCCATTTATTTAGGTCTCCTTCATTTCTCTCTGAAACATTGTATAGTTTTCACTGTTCAGGTGTTGTGTCTATTTTGCTAAATCTGCCCCTAAGCATTTTGAGGTTTTTGATGCTCCTGTAAATGGTACTGTTTATTGTCATTTCAATTTCCGACTTCTCCTTGCTAGTTTAATAAACTGTTTTAACATGAAAAAAAAAAAAAGTTTTGTGGACCTAACGACTTAATAAATGGAACTATTAAGTATTTCTTTTGGCCTAGGGCACCGTGGAAAAAGTTACTAAGACAATCAATGGCACCCTGAACAGAGGATGTTTGGGAATCTCTGGCATATATATTTTGGGGTTAGGCTTGGAGGATATACAGGCACGGTAAAAGACAAACAGTTCTGAGCTGTACACACACATACTCATTTTCCATCTCAGACTGTGTAAGCAAGAGAGAAGCGGCTTATGTAACCAATTTGTTCTGATTACATCAGTGTGACCAAACACAGACACTAGAAGAACGGATGGTTCTTCCACATCGGGGCTGATAGAAGTTGCCAGGTGGGAAATTGGGGACTATCTGATATTTTATCATGAAATACACACATCTATGTGATTTCCTTCTCCTTTAGTCACCACTGGGGAGGCTCTACACTTATTCCGGGGAGGTTGACTTTGCTTAAAAACGAACACGTGCTTTTTTGAGAAATCTGCATTTGAAATTATCTTCAGAGCCTATGCATGGTCTTTTAAAAAGACATTTAAAAGTTGTCAATGGTAAAACTCCAGCTCTGAGGGCAAATTTGACTTCTAGAAGTTGCCAAGCACAGCTTGGTGCTAAGTCTGATACACAAAGAGGAAAATACCTGGTAAGGATTTTTGTAAAAACAAACAACTAAGGAATAATTATAAAATGATGATTCTACATGTAACACGTATGGGGGAGGAAGTGGATTCTGAAGCCTTTTCTGAAAGAGAAGTGGCCAAGATATTTAGTAGCATTATTCACATAAATAATCCTGAAAGTGTTTCCTCTGAAGGGCAATCCTTACTGATACACACACGTAAACGGCAATTGTCCTAAAAGTCATTCACATGACTTTTTGGGCATACCTCTGAAGCCAACAATATAGAGAGAAATGGGTATTTTTATCAACATAAAGACAATATATAATGTGGATAATTGTATCACACCAAATCAAATACATTTGTGGAAAAAAGAGCATGATCTCTTTTATAGAGATATATTGACTTTCTGATACACTGATAATTATAGGCAAGGCTAATATTCAGAGGGTCCATGCTGGTAGCACATATTTTGAGTATCATCCCTGGACAGGGATTTCTTCTCTCTCTCTCTCTCTCTCTCTCTCTCTCTCCACACACACACACACACACACACACACACACACACACACACACATGTATGTACAGGAGACTCCCGACTTCCATCAACTTAAATATAGTTTATGCATCTCTATATTTATTTTAAAATTAGTTGTTTAGAACTTATAACACAGTTCTAAAAAAAATCCTAAACTTTAGACTTGTAAGGCTATCAGGCCATTCTACTTCAGTATGTAAGATACCTAATCACCATGTAGAACATCGTTTCTATGGGGAAAAGGTATCCCAAATTTCAAATCAGTATTCCATCTCTCTCCTTAGGGGGTAGTAGACCATGTTCTCAACCGTGGTGCACATCAGAATCACAGTAGTGGCCTGTAAAAACTGCCAGCTCCCAGGTCCTGCCCTGACCAAGTTAAGTGAGACTCTCTGGGGCCTTGGCATTAACAGCGTTCACAAGCTCCCAGTGATGCCAGTGTGCACCAGGGTTGAGAACCGTTGACTAACTCCTCTCCCCGGGTGTGTTGTTTTGCGAGTCCAGGCCCTGGGCTCACAGACTGGAGATGGGTACACATGAGACACACAGTTAAGAAAATTTCAAAGTAGAAATCACACTGAACGAGAGGTAAGAGTAATCTGACCCAGACCAGATAGATGTCTTGCTTTACATATTTCACCAAAAACTGTCATGAAATGGCCTCAGATATTTTTCTGCTACTTTCTTTTCTCAGAAGATGAATGAATACAGTTGTGATTTTTTTCTCTGGGTCTCAAAGAGAGAAACTTCCAGATTTAGAAAGAAGGGTAGGAAAGTGAATGGCAGTAATAACTGGGATAATACCCTTTTTTCTGGCTGGAAAAAGATGAAGACCGGGGTAGCATCAAAGCAGATGAATTTGATGTTTATCAAACAGGTACGTCTTGGAACTGAAGGTGAAGAAGTGTATGGACGAGCCGCGCCCTCTCTGGGCATGACTTGGGTGCCAAGAACAAGGGAAACGAGCAACGAGAGAAAAAGATACGATTGCACCTCGCAATCTAAAAGGGAAAAAAGCAGAGTATTCAAGGGAGCAGTCTTCTCTCCATCTTTGTGAACTTGAGGCAAAGAAAGGAACAGAGTGTGTTCTTTTTTCTTTTAATAAAAATTCTCTGCCCTTGTGCTGCAAGAGTGGCTTTGTATGAACACAGTGTTTTCCTGGTGGTTCTCAGTCGTATTTTCCCTGTGGACCACTTCACGCTTTGACCTTTGAGTAACCTCAGGCCCCAAATCAGAGAACCCATGGGTGTATCTGGCCGTGGGAAAGAGCCTTTGTTGCCTCGCCAGCCTGTTAGGAGGCCACCGTGGAGCCGGCCTCCCACCGCGGAGCGATCCACCGCTGAAGAAGGACGTGCCCTGAGCTCAGCCTGTGGAAACGTGGCCTCTGCTCGCAGGAATTCATCCAGCCCTTCCCGTCGTCTTCTCACCTTATCAGAGAACGACTCACTGCCTTTAATTTTCTTCTCCTGCAGCCCCTGCATTTATAGTAAGGCTTCTTCGTTGAACAGAAAACAAAACCAAAAAAAAAGCAAGAGTACAGTAACAACAAAGGCGATCCTTGGGGCTTCTACATTGTAGGAGGGGGAAAAGCAGAGGAAGGCACTGATTCTCTGTGTGGTTTGACGTATTTCCCCTTAGGACTGACAAACGTCCTCCTTAGATGTTACTTATAGATATTAGACGCTACCTACAAGAGCCATTTGGCAGAATTTGTGACATCAAATACAAACACATGCATGCGCACGCATAGAAGGATAGACAGATGATAGAAAATCACATCACAAATCACATTCCATTAATAGTGTAACACAAATGTCAAGAGAACCAAATCTGTGGCTCCTTGAGCTGTGATAAAAGTGATTTTATGTTTTCGAAGGTTGGGAAAAGAGGATACCTTGCCACTTCACCAGAATATGTGGTTATTCCCCAGGATGGAGCAGAAATTTAGGAACACGGCAGCAGCCACAGCAGCTGGGACAGATGCTTCACAGGAGCTCCTGGTGGATACTTTTATAAATACTCTTCAAGATGCACATCAAATAACTTCTTCTGGACCACAGACACGACTGAACTTCAAAAATGAAAAAGCCTATAAATACTGCCAACCCAATCTTGTCTTTTGTCTCTCCCTCCTTGCATAAAATGGAATCTTTTCAACCAAGCGCTTAAACATAAATATTAAAATAATAAGTGGGACAAACCACAGATCTACTTACAATTTCATCACCACTGTAGCACCTTTTTACCAGGGCCAATGCATTCATTTTGTAAAGAACAAGAGAAGTCTGAAAAGCCTAAGGACTCATATGATACATCATTAAATATTTAATCACCTTTTTAAGTCCTAAGCCTTTATCATATTTCTTCCATCTAGACAGTTCATTCTATACTATAGATTCCAAGGCCCCCTTTGGAGGGGAAAAAAAAAAAAAAGAAATGGGGAGAAAAAAACCTTCTGAGAGGCAGGGTTAAATTATCTCAAAGATGAGTTTCTATTGGCGCTTTAGTGAACTTGCTTCACCCCGTTAAACCCACCAATCCACAGAAGGGTCAACTGATGGAGTCCATTGTTTTTAGTCTCCAAGAATCGATTTTACAAAAGATGCCACGTCTGTCGCTTTGGATTCGTGTAG
>NW_006774279.1:58484-65130 GCF_000442215.2 Lipotes vexillifer | reverse complement strand
GTGTAGGGTGAAAAATGGATGTTGCTGGTAGAGAAAAGAAAAATACCTGATATTAATACCTGTCACTGACAATGCATAAGATTACCAAATTAACAGATATGGTTAGTCAACAAATTAAGTACCCCTATCAGGGCTAAACTGGACTCTTCCTAACCCCTCCCAAACCAACTACACATTTAGTGATGCACACTTTCTTTTTTTAATTGGAGTATAATTGCTTTACAATGTTGTGTTAGTTTCTGCTGTACAATGAAGTGAATCAGCTCTATGTATACACATATCCCCTCCCTCTTGGACCTCCCCCCTCCCAATCCCACCCTTCTGGTCGTCACCGAGCACCGAGCTGAGCTCGCTGTGCTCTACGGCAGCTTCCCACTAGCTATGTGTTTTACACGTGCTGGTGTATTTATGTCAGACCGAATCTGCCAGTTCATCCCACCCTCCCCTATGCAAACTTTTTAAAGATATTGCTTAGTGCTGTTCCTCCCATTTTGGTATGTATTTCCATGACAGTGTATCCACTGCTTTAAAGTATACACATGTAACTAGCTATACACATCCATCCCTGGTAAAATACAAGGAACAGCAAAGATGGTCCAAGGCTCCGACTTACAAATAACCCTGTCCCTTACAAAGTAATTTTTAGACAGATACAGTAGTAAAATAATTAGAAATTTCAGAGGCTTATGTACATTCAGTTCTCAAGAAATGGGTGGCAGAGTGAGAAACCAATTTTTAAAATACCAGGAGAGGTGGTTTGGACTGAGACAGTTAACAATGCTACTTTTTAAGCCACATCTACAAGTGATACGTATGTCTCTCCATGACGATTTGATCCACTTGGAAAATAATGTAGCCTGCCCAACTCGTGGTATGGGCAGAGAAAATTCAACTTGGAATTTAAAAACTGAAAAGCAAAAAATGGTCTCTATTCATGCAGCTCCGATTAAGTAAACTTTACATCAGGTCTTGTTCTTTGCTGGGGGAATAAGCACGGTCCAATACAGGAAGCCACACGTTTCAAAACAATTCTGAAGGAAACGAAGCCATTTGCTCTGCAGCAGGGCAGTCCTCCCCAAATTGCTCAATTGTGTTACAGGAAGTGCCTGGCCGTCACACTGGAACCTTACACGTCTAGTTAGAAGTAGATACATCAGTTCACGATCCACAGTTCTCCCAGTGGAGGCAGAACAAACCGCGCAAACCAAAACGACAGTTCCTTCAGGTAGAACCTAGTGCCACATGCCCCCGAGCTAGGAGGGCCCTCTCCCTGATTGTCTGGGGGCATTGTTCTCAAGGACTAGTTGAATAGCCAAATATGAGTATTTTTGCACGGAGACATGTAGATGACTCACTCGGTTTCCCCTGACTTTGAGGATTTTAGTTGACAACTTTCATGTTGCCTAGCTGTAGGTTTTCTAATTATATTTGTTTTAAACCTGACAGCAGAGGGCTGGATGAGTCAGCCCTGTGGGAAACTGAATGCCCACCCGTGGAAGTTTTAGAAAACAATGCAAATGGGAAAGGAACAAAGAAATAGAGCCCCAAAGAAGGTAGGTGGTCACCATTAAGTATCGTGACTGAAAAAAAAAAAAAAGAGGTTTTCTGCCTTTGCCCATCTGAAGATACAGGTTGGGTGCTGCTCCAGAGTTTCATATCCATGGGATTAACTGAAGCTCTAGGTGCTGGGCCCTTCCTCTTGAGCTCCTTGGATAAATAAATAGAAGCATTACTTTTGATTACTAACCACTTACACAGCACACTTACCAAGTGTTTTACCATCATGCTCATTAGCTTTCCTACATCATCTTGACACACAGAGATCATTTTATGTCCTTTAAAGCTTTTTACTATCAAAACAGGACACGTCAAGCCTTGGATTGTCTCAGCGACTGCTTTCAATGCCTGCCAGTCCTGTCCTACCTCTGGTTCTGCTGGTGGTTATTAGCTCAGTGTACGTAGCCCGGGTCTGTGATTGAATTCAATAACCTGACCTGGAGCCTTAAAAAATAAAAAATCCTCAGGCATCTTTCAGTTTATTCTCAGGCTGGGAAAATGCTGTGAGAGCCAGAGGGCAGGGGCAGGGGAAAGCAGGCGGGCATGCGAAAATGGAAAGTGTGGCTCGTCGTCTTGTGTGGGTTTTGAGGCTGTAAAAGGTTGGGAGGGAACCAGTCCCTTCTATAAGCAATCAGCTAAGAATAGCAAGGACAGCAACCAGGAGACAGTGAAGGGGCACCATGGAATCATCCCCAGATGATAGGCCCAGGCTGAGGTTCTCCAAAGAGGGGCCAGGTACAGGGAGGGAGGACTTGAGCGTACTGCCGGGAGCACTGCTGCCATCACCAAGAGTCTCCAGATCCCCTGCAGACACCTCATCCCTCAAGACGATGGTTTTCTCTGTGTTCCGCCATCCCCATTTAACACTGTGATTCAATCTAGGACTTCCCGGGACATTCAGGGAACATAATCACCTCACTGGGCAGTCACCTCGTTTTCATTTCTCGTGGTTATCATCTAGGACAGAGGTCAGCAATCAATGGACCAGCGGCCATGTCTAGCTCACTGCCTATTTCTGAAATAAAGTTTTATTGGAACGCAGCCACACCCTTTTGTTTACCTGTTGAATATGGCAGCTCTCACACCGAAACAACAGAGTCAAGTTGTTGTGACAGCCCACAAAGCCTAAAATATTTACTGTCTAATCCTTGACAAAAACACTGGCTGGTCCCCTACGCCAGAAGAACAATTCCTACCGAGTCATGTTCCCCCATGGACGTTTGAGAGAATAAGCAAATGAAATGATCTTAAAGCATGTCCACTCCTCAAGCCAAACAGGGAGCAAAATATATGGAATTTCTATAAGAGGTACATGTCTGGGTTGGGGCCTTAATTATACTGTTCTTCACCTGGAAAAAAGGAGGTTTTTTTTCCTTTCTACCTCTTCACCAACTCCCACAACCTAAACAATAGCCTCTCAGCATGTGTTTTCCCAAAGCTACAGTCAAAGAGTTTGGACTCAGATTTTCCATTGAAAAACCTCAATTCCACAGAAAGGCAAGGAGCAGTTATGGCCTTAAAAGGCAAGTCCGTTTCCAGGACCACAAAGATGAATGCCATAAAAGGCAGGGAGGGGGGGAGGGGAGAACCACACGATCTTACAACATTAATATGTAGCCCATAATAGACCATAGTGTTAGAATAAATTGGAAAAGTAGAATTCAGCATCAGCTACCAATGGTTATTAAGCTAGGACTCAGCAGTTTTTCTCAAGGGTGTTCCATTGAAACCTCTGATAAGAAGTCCCTTGGAAGGGGGAAAAAAATGTCATGCATTTTAAATCGCCAGACATATACAGAAAATATTCTTTTATCTAAAAAGACTGACAAACAAGGCAACTTTACAATAGGAGTACAGGCTCCATAGGACCCCACAGGAATCGCTCTATGCCTGTTGCCCTTTATGTGAAATTAATTTTAAAATACTCTGGGGGTTGCAGAAGGATACCAAAAAAGAGTAGCCAGGGTTGAAAAGGCCCCTGACTGGCTATTATAAACATAATCAGAGAGGAAATATTTAACCCAAACATGCAGTATGCTAAGATTTTTTCAAGCATTACTCATCTCCTTTTCTGCCTCAATTGCGGGTATTAGTTGAATAAAGCTTAGTTGAATGCTGAGTCCCAGGGGCTGCCTTTTTAAAGAGGACAGAGAAGCCCAAGAAGGATGCCTTGTCTCTTGTCAGACTCTTCCCAGAATTCTTTCACAGTCACCCAGTCGATGCATGGTTCAGACTTAAATCCAAGCTTAGCCAACAGAACTAAAAATCCACGTGATAAGCTGTGACTAACCAGATACGCTTTCGACTTTCCTGACAACTTTCGAATATATATAATAAATACAGTGTTGTCAACTCTAGTCCCCATGCTATATATTCTATCCCCAGAACTTATGCATCTTGTAAATAGAAATCTGTATTCTTTAACCACCTTTATTCAGTCTCCCAACCCACCCACCCCTGGCAACCACCAATCTACTTTCTGTTTCTTTAAGTTCAATTTTTTTAAGATTCCACATTTAAGTTAGATCATACAGTATTTGTTTTTTTCTGTCTGACTTATTTCACTTAGAATAATGTCCTCAGGCTTCACCCGCGTTGTTGTAAATGGCAGGATTTCCTTTTTTAATGCTTGAATAATATTCCATTGTGTGTGTGTGTGTATATATATATATATTTTTTTTTCTTTATCTGTTCATCCATCATTGGGCACTTAGATTGTTTCCACGTCTTGGCTGTTATAAATGCTGCTGCAATGAACATGGGGGTGCAGATATCTCTTCAAGATAGTGATTTCATTTCCTTCAGATATATGCCCAGAAGTGGAATTGTTAATCATAAGATAGTTCTGTCTTTAATTTTGTGTGAGGAACCTCCGTAACTGTTTTCTGTACTGGCTGTACCAGTTTACATTCCCACCAATCTTGTACAAGGACTCCCTTTTCTCTGCATCTTCACCAGTGTTCATCTCTTATCTTTCACACCACTCTAACAAGTGTGAGATGATATCTGACTGTGGTTTTGATGTGTATTTCCTTGATGACTAGTGATACCTTTCCATGTACTTGTTGGAAAAAATCAACAAGTGGGACTACATCAAGCTAAAATGCTTCTGCACGGCAAAGAAACAACAGAATGAAATGGCAATCTGTGGAATGGGAGAAAATATTTGCAAACCATATCTCTGATAAGGGGTTACTATCCAAAATATATAAGGGACTCAAAAAAAAAAAAGGGGGGGGACTTCCCAGGTGGTCCAGTGATTAAGACTCCCCACTTCCACTGCAGGGGGTGCGGGTTCCATCCCTGGTCAGAGAACTAAGATCCTGGCATGCTGCATGGTGCAGCCAAAAAAAAAAAAAAAAAAAAAATACAACTCAATAGCAGAAAACCCCCAAATAATCCAATTTAAAAATGGACAAAGGACCTGACTAGACATTTTTCCAAAGAAGACATACAAATAGGTAACAAGCTATACTTTTCCAGGCTGGAGCCACTTTACCACCCCATTTGTTAAGAGACATCAGGAACCTGTACTTCTGTCACCTGCCCAGAGTTGGTCCTGAACATTGAGCGCTGCTTGTAGGTGGGATGGGATGGGAGCAAGCATTTAACGCCTGCTGAATAACTACGCTCCAGTTAGAAATGGTGCCAAGGTTTGCTCTTATGTCCTTTGCAGCTGTGCACGAACAGAATTCTTCCTTTCCTTGCTAAAATTAAAACCTTAATAATTGAAACACATCGAGGGAGGGATTAACACAAATCAGTAAATAGTCTGAATTTTATATTTCAAAAAATAACATGTCTCTCCCACATTCAACATATTTGTAGATAAGAATTGCCAAGTATAGGTCCCTACTATGTCTATTTAAGAATCATCTGTAACTAGCTTAGAATTGCAGTCTCCATGATTTAAAAGAAACTATTTAAAAACAACAACCCTGAGGTCTTATTTTCACCTTTTTTACGGATAGCGCAAATAATAAACTGTGAATGCTGAGGTGGGATGATTCAAATTAATAAGGCTTTGTCTTACTTTTTCCCACTAAAGTGAAACCAGGAGAAAACAAAGTGATTCTTTCCTCCCTAAACTCCCACCAAAAAGAGGTTCATCCAACGAATCCTAAATATTTTATCAAAAATTGATCAGTCATGTAGCACTTAAGTTTCTCTCATTATTGAAATCCTTTAAATTATGGTTTCCTTCATTTTGTGTTCCTTGGTGACTCCTAATGTCTTTAAAATTTGAAATGTAAATTTCACAGACATAATTTGGTCTATACGATGACAAGTTTTATTATCATGTAAAAAATTGCTAAGACTGGTGACACAGCCTGGTTATACTAAGGACGAGTGTATAAGGACGAGTATAGCACACACGAAAGCCTCAGCTCTTTTTTTCTTAGTTTAACCTCACTTACCAATGTCTCAGTGAATCAGCACTTCCAATACAGCTGCTTGATTATAATTTAGGTGTCAGTCATTTTCCCTGTACTCGCTATTAGTCTGGACACATTTACACCACTAACAATACTCACCATAAGCTCTGGATATGTTGGCCTTTCTTTGGAATTCTTCTTCAAGCTTAAAGAGAAACAGAAGATCACGTTAAAATCTAGAAAAACCATCTGTATTCTCACTAGACTAGGAGTTCAGAACCTGTAGAACACTAAACAGAACCACCTTTAAAAACGTGCTGAAAACATAAGTCTCCCTCCTGACTTTCCTCTTGGGTTCGTC
Organism: Lipotes vexillifer; assembly: GCF_000442215.2. Classification (NCBI taxonomy): domain Eukaryota; kingdom Metazoa; phylum Chordata; class Mammalia; order Artiodactyla; family Lipotidae; genus Lipotes; species Lipotes vexillifer. The sequence goes on along the minus strand of NW_006774279.1, from coordinate 58,836 downwards.
TTACCAGTTATGTTTTAAATCACTCTGGGTGAACCTTAATGGGAAGAATGAGAGAGAGAGAGAGAGAGAGAGAGAGAGAGGAGAGAGAGAGAGAGAGAGAGAGAGAGAGAGAGTGTGTGTGTGTGTGTGTGTGTGTGTGTGTTATGACACTTTACCAATGACATAAAAACCAACATATATCAAAATACATGTCTCCTTTCCTTCAAAACAGCATTTAATCCACCCCCACTTGCAAAGAAATTGACAGGTATTTCTTATATTACATGCATTATCTCCTCACTATCTTCAGTACCTCGTTCTCTTTGCCCCTGGCCCCTTGCATGTATATTTTGCTTTTATCTACTCCCTGCTG